>NC_045548.1:2730000-2823282 GCF_009769535.1 Thamnophis elegans
GAGTAGCCAGGAGAAGCGGCACTGTACCGGTACGGTGGCTTGTTTGGCCCACCTGCCTGCATTCTATGGGCATTTAATACCACAACTGACCCATTGCGCATGCATGCACAGCATGGAGCACCTGCGTGACCTCCGCTGGGCAGGTGGGTGTAGCAGGGTGGTGGTGTGCCCTTCTAGGACGCCTGGCCCCATGCGCAATGTACTGGCTGCGCCGAGGTCCGGAACCTGCCACTGCCACTACTCATAGATTGTCTCTGTTAATATGTTTACTTTCAGCTTGTTACTTGTTGTGGAAGTATACAAGTCAAGAAAATTAAGAAATCCTTTAGTATAGTATTTTATTTATAATGTCCTGTTGTGACTCAGCAGATGTCTTCTGTGAGTCTTTTCAGGATGCAAGATTAACACTGCAGCTGGGGCTCATGAGTGGCGTGTTCTGGGGATAAAAGGACGGGTAGTGCCACACCCTGGTTGCAGGAGTCAACGTTCCTTGGTTTGTTCAACATTGATTGATCATCAGTCGTGGTTTATGTAAGATACACTTGGAGAAGTGCTTTGTTTTCTGTAACCCTGATTCAAGGATACACTTGGAGAAGTGCATTGCGTTGTAGGAGTTTTTGTTTAGTATTCTGTTATCTCATCAGAGACTGTATTTATGTTATTTTTGGGCTCGCAGCCAGTCTGAGGAGAACTGATAAAGAGAGTTCCTTTTAAGTTGTTTGCCTGTTGTCTATTTAATGAGCGGAGAAGGGGGGACAGAACAATGTCCCTAGTTCAATATATTATGTCTAGAAAAATGTGAAATCTTGAGGAGCTGTTGATAGTCAAGTAATGAGTTTGAATGAGGCTAGAATCTAGGATGCCATGAGTTCTAGTTTCCCCTTAGATATAAGGCAGCTGGGGTATTTTGGGCTAGTCACTTTTGTCAGCTCTAGTAAGGAAGCAGTGGCAAACCTCTTTTGATAAATCTTGCCAAGAAAATTGCAGAAACTTTTCCAATAAGTCTTCAAATATCAGATATAATTAAGGGGAAAAAATGAAGTAATAATTTTGACACAGTCTAAGAAGCACTCTTCTATATTCCTAGAAAAAATGATTTATTTAGCATACCTCCAAATGAGTATGATTAAACTGAAAATAGAATGGATCTATAATGTTAATCGCAGTATTATTTCAACAATGCTGCTAAACCAGTGCTCATTTGGAAGGCAAAATGAATTTGCGGGACATTTAAAAAGAAATTGTCAAGCAATGCCATTTTCAAAAAACATTTTTTAGATTATTAATGAAGTCAAAAAAAATCAGAGCACGGCGAAACGCCTAACAACTCATCATCAGAATTTGCATGTGCCAAATATTCATAGATGATATTCAGCTTCTGAAGAAAAGACTTATAAGGCTGCATACCTCAGTCTATCATTTTGCTAGACACAGAATGAAAAACATGGTGCCAAAAACGACTCTGAAAAAAACAGTGTATCTGTGTTGCCAAAAAGCTGAATTCCCTTCTCATAGCTAAGGTATTTATTACTGTTTGGTCACAGTCCCGCAGAACCAGCATTTGCTGCATGAAGATTATAAATGATGCATAAACCCTATTTTCCAGTTTGTGTGAGAAAGGAAAGAGACGTATGATAGACCACAAACATCAAAAGAAGGAGTTTATCACTCAAGTTGAATAACTGATTGGTCATCTAGGAATTAAATTCTTGGCCAGGAAATGAAATCTTATAGCTGCTCAAGGCTCCATACATAATAACCAAGCCCCTCTGCCATTTGGTATGATTGAATTATTTATCTGAGTACAACTGTTTCTTGAATAATAGCTTACGACAAGCTGAGAGTGACTGGCCTTATCTCTTTCTCTAATAAGAAATATTCATTGTGTTGTCAAATAAGGCAATTTAATCTTACTATTAATAATGTCTTTTCCAACCATTCGCAGCACAAGCTCCCATATCTTTCTTTATTCTTCCCGAAATATTTTTTTTTTCCAAATGTGATTTTCTTTTTTGATGAGGTGGTAGTAATACACCATCACCGTATATGCAAACACTTGCAAAGTTATGTTTTTATTTACCCAATTCTTATGTGGATGGAAATGATGACTTACAAGCCTAGCATTTAAATTCCGAAGATTTCATTCAACCCACTAAAAAGTTCCCACCGTATTTAATAAACGGAGAATTACTAGCGGAATGAGAAAAGGTGCAATTACAGAATCCCAGTTAAGGCTTTCAACTCCACAGGCTTCATCTTTGAAGCAACAAAGACACCTCTTATTTGCCTGTGATGATTAAAAATGCATTCAACTGAATCGAAGGGTGGCTGAACTTCAGGTCCAGAGAGAGAGACGAAGATTTAAAAAAAAACGCTGAAACACGGTGGGCCAATGCACGATGTCTCTGTTTATGCATTTGATTATCAAGCTAAAATCGAACATGGGGGGGGGGGGGAGAGAGAGAGAGGAGGGGGGGAAACGGGCGATGCACGCAGCTGCAATTTCTTACGGTACTCTCTGACCATTGACATTTAGGAGACTGGAACTGCGTCACAACTAGAAAGCACAACAGAGACTTGGAAAGCACATTAGGCAGTCAGTCAGCTGGAACAAAAGAGAACTGCAATTTAGCAATAGCAGAATAGAAGCATGTAAAAACAAGCCAAATATAAAGTCAGCAGGGTAAGCATATGACTCCAAAAGCACTTTTTCAACAGAGTTTTGCACTCCCACTCCCTTTTTACAAACACATACAAATCACAATGCCTTGCGATTCTAAAACTGCAGAACTGTTAAAGCATAATTCTTTCTGTTTACAAAAATAGGTTTAAGTCTCTGGTATTCTCAGGTAGGATTAAAATCCCAGTCCTAACCACTGCCAGAGACTAGATAAGCCAAACAGCCTGATTTAGCATAAGGCAAGAATCAGAAGCAACCAAAATTTATTCACCCAGGACTTAACTGGATAAATCACAGAGACTTGTGTGTGATATTGAAATTCGATGCATTAACATTGGAATATAAAGAACAAAACATTGATATTCCTCATGAGCAAGGACCCTGAAGTTATTCTCACAGAGATTAAAATTTCTCACAGATTTTTTCACGGAGTCCTAGGGCAGAAAAGGGGATTTGCCTCTTGTATCTTTCACTCTCTGTAGATTTCCAGAATCTGTTCTCTTCATCCTAACATCAATACCACTCAACACTCTATATCCCATGGATCTTGAACGCCTATGGAAAGGAGGCTGACAAATGCTTGAAATTTTGTGTTAAGTGGAGTTTTCATAGAAAATTTCATAGCATTGAGAAAAAATAACAGGGAGAAAAACCCTAGTTCTTTAAAGGACATGAACCAAGAATGAAGAACAGCAGATTGGGAGAGATTCCTGTAGGAAATCAAAACCCAAAGATCCTGGATGATACAAGACTCTTCAATAAACACTCCTTCTACCTGAACACATATTAGTCACTAGAACTGAATTATTAGAACACAGTTTGCTTTTGTATATATTTTTAAAAAGTTGTGAGTAGCCTTTTATCTTAAAACTTCAGAGTGCTACGGCCAACTGCTTTATAACTTTAGAAGAGTTCATTATAAGCATACAAGAGTTAATTCTAACGGTAGAAAAGCAGCAGAAGTTTATTCAAATATTATGTCCACTGTTTATGGTCTAAAGGACTAATTGATACCAAGGACATGGAATGGTTTTTACCATATTGAATGTTTAACTGCTGGAAAACATCATTTCAGCCTATAAATTTGCAAATCAGTTTACGGGTTCTTACTTGTACTATCCTATGATACACTGGGAAAATGTTGTGATGTCTACTCAATTCAAATTCACCATGAAAACCCAGTTTTTTCATATAATGAATATGTGTATTTATGATATGATCATAAACAAATGGCTGATATATAGCAAATAATGAGAAAACTGGGACAGAATTGTAAAGTAAAGGATAGAAATTGGAGGGAAAGGACATGGATGGAAAGAAGCTAAAACAACTACAGGAAAGTTATATATATATAACTTTGGAGGTGTCTTGGCGACGTTTCGACGAAGTCTCATTCGTCATCTTCAGGCTTTGTGCTTCCAGGAGCAATGGAAGCACGAAGCCTGAAGATGACGAATGAGACTTCGTTGAAACGTCGCCAAGACACCTCCAATTTTACGTGGGAAAAAACCTGAATAACCAAAGACAGACAGACAGACAGACAGACAGACAGACAGACAGACAGACAGATATATATACACACACACACACACACACACACACACATACATACATACACACACACACACACATTCATAGAGAAAAGGAGAGCTGCAAAAAACTCCAAAAAAGCAAGAAAACTTAAGATTAAAAAAGGCTGAAAAATATAGAACAATTTTGATGTAAATAAAATTGTTTTTGAAGTGGGTGAAAAAGAGTAGACTTTACACAAGCAAACTATACAAGGGTGAACACATTTAAAAACAAAAGTGGCAGAAGTATTTGGAAAGAAAATAAAATGAATGTTGAAAGAAATATTTTATAGGTTTGAATGGACATGAGAGACATAATCAGACAAAAAAATAATAATGAAAAGGAAGCCATAAATGTGGTGAGACTGTTTGAAGAACGATAAGAATGAAGAATAGATAGTGAAGAAAATAAACATGACCTAATTATCGAAATGTTAAAATGTGAATGCAGATTGCTTATGGAGTGGTTATGCAACTATCTCTTCCTCATGTTTCAAAGAATGTTGTTATTGGTCCCAAATGCGAAAAGAAAAGAAACTTGTGTGAATGCAATAATAATAGCAATAGCAATAGCAGTTAGACTTATATACCGCTTCATAGGGCTCTCAGCCCTCTCTAAGCGGTTTACAGAGTCAGCACATCACCCCCACAGTCTGGGTCCTCATTTTACCCACCTCGGAATAGCAATAGCAATAGCAGTTAGACTTATATACCGCTTCATAGGGCTTTCAGCTCTCTCTAAGCGGTTTACAGAGTCAGCATATCGCCCCCACAGTCTGGGTCCTCATTTCACCCACCTCGGAATAGCAATAACAATAGCAGTTAGACTTATATACCGCTTCATAGGGCTTTCAGCCCTCTCTAAGCGGTTTACAGAGTCAGCACATCACCCCCACAGTCTGGGTCCTCATTTTACCCACCTCGGAATAGCAATAGCAATAGCAGTTAGACTTATATACCGCTTCATAGGGCTTTCAGCCCTCTCTAAGCGGTTTACAGAGTCAGCATATCGCCCCCACAGTCTGGGTCCTCATTTCACCCACCTCGGAAGGATGGAAGGCTGAGTCAACCTTGAGCCGGTGAGATTAGAACCGCTGAACTGCAGATAGCAGTCAGCTGAAGTGGCCTGCAGTACTGCACCCAAACCACTGCGCCACCTCGGCTCTTAGGAGTTGAATTATGGAACATGGCTGTGTTATTATTGAGCTGAGGGATGATTGGTGAATGGGGTAAGAACAGAGTGCTTGGGAATAAATTGTATGCATATCATCAGCGCAACAAGGAGCTAGAAGTAAAACAATTTAAACAATCAAATAAGGTCATATTCTGCTTCTACAATTCTTCGCTGGATATTGAACATAAAACTTAAGTAAAGTTTTTTTTAAAAAAGTCATTAGAAATGTATTAATTGGGGATATTTTAAAAATAGAAGACTACATAGGAATTAGTCAATGATAGAAGTAAGAATTGATTGCACGGAGAGAGAAGTATAGACAGCTGTAGTGAATAATGTAGCAAGTAAACTAAGTTTAGATTTCCTTTCCTTGTCCTTTATCTTCTGCCTTTAATTTATTTTGCTTACTACAACATACACTTTTTTCTTCACTTTGCATAATGCTGCTTACTTTGAAAGGGAATAGCCTTTTGGTATATATGTGTGTGCATATGCATAAACATTACTTTATCAAGAGAGTCAAACACTGCAAGCTATCAAAATCTGCAGTTTAAAGTTCGAAACATAGAAACAAGTGAATATTTCAAAATCTTTACTTGTTTTAAAGGTACTCCCCATCCTCTGTTAAACCACATAAGACCCAACAATAGCAATATAGCAATAGCAGTTAGACTTATATACCACTTCATAGGACTTTCAGCCCCCCCTTACAGAGTCAGCATATCGCCCCCAACAACAATCCGGGTCCTCATTTCACCCACCTCGGAAGGATGGAAGGCTGAGTCAACCTTGAGCCGGTGAGATTAGAACCGCTGAACTGCAGATAGCAGTCAGCTGAAGTGGCCTGCAGTACTGCACCCTAACCACTGCGCCACCTCGGCTCTTAGGGTTAGGGTATTGTGATACAAAGAACAGCGATAGGCAAGTGAAACAAAATTATTAAACAAAGTAAAATAAAATCTTGATCCACCAGACCTCAGTACAACAAACTTCCCATTGAATCAACCAGTGTTCTGCACACATCATAAAGCGATAGATGCAAATTGGAGAAATCATGGCATTAAAAACCAGAAAGCCAGATCACTGGAGGAAAGCCTGTGTCAGAGGTTTGAAAGGGCAACAACTCCATCACCAGAAGGAGTGTGATATTCATCACGAAGGATATTTTGCACTTCTCAGCAGGATTGGCTTGGCAAGCCTTCATTGGAAAGATCTCTTCTGTTTCACATCTTTATTAGCAATAGCAATAGCAGTTAGACTTATATACCACTTCATAGGGCTTTCAGCCGTCTCTAAGCGGTTTACAGAGTCAGCATATCGCCCCCAACAATCCGACAAGTTACGTAATGGATTCAGAAGGATCTAGAGAAAGACGTAAAGACACAATCTGTTTCCAATAATTAGAGATTACAATCACAAATTAACCTATCAACTTCTGGTAAGAGCCGAGGTGGCGCAGTGGTTAAATGCAGCACTGCAGGCTACTGCTAGATCAGCAGTTCAGCGGTTCAAATCTCACCGGCTCAGGGTTGACTCAGCCTTCCATCCTTCCGAGGTGGGTAAAATGAGGACCCGGATTGTTGGGGGCAATATGCTGACTCTCTGTAAACCACTTAGAGAGGGCTGAAAGCCCTATGAAGCGGTATATAAGTCTACTGCTATTGCTATATTGCTATATTCTGGTATCTGGGGCACCCCCAGGTGTATGTGAAGAGAGAAATAGGTAAATATATAAAACGTATGTATTTGGCCAAACTGATTATCAATGAGGAATCACTAATACTATATAACTTTCACAGCTCAAAAAGAGTTTTTATTTGTTGACTCTGTACATAGGATCAACTCAGTGGTGGGTTTCAAAAAATTTTGGAAGCTCTTCTGTAGGTGTGGCCTGCTTTCCGGGTCCACTGGTGGAACCTCTTCTAACCGGTTCGGTAGATTTGATGAACCGGTTCTACCGAATAGGTGCGAACTGGTAGGAACCCACCTCTGGATCAACTGCAGAAGGAAACCAGTGAAAGACATGCTAGTTTAAATACCGTATTTTTCGGAGTATAAAACGCACCTTTTTCCCCTCAAAAAAGAGGGTGAAAATCTGGGTGCGTCTTATACACTGAATACAGCATTTTTGGCCTCCTGAAAGCCCACCCCCTTCATCAAAATGGCCGTGCATAGCCTTTAGGAGGATTCCACCTCGGGAGCCGAGGTAGCGCAGTGGTTAAATGCAGCACTAGAGGCTAGTTCAGCTGACTGCAGTTCTGCAGTTCAGCTGTTCAAATCTCACCGGCTCAGGGTTGACTCAGCCTTCCATCCTTCCGAGGTGGGTGAAATGAGGACCCGGATTGTTGTTGGGGGCGATATGCTGACTCTGCAAACCGCTTAGAGAGGGCTGAAAGTCCTATGAAGCAGTATATAAGTCTAACTGCTATTGCTATTGCTATTCCGGAGTGCTCCTGGGGGCTGGGGAAGGCAGAAATGAACAAAATGCAGGCCGTTTTTTGCTCGTTTTTGCCCCTCCTCCCAGACCCCAGGAGAACTCTATAAGCCTCCTAAAGGCTATGCATGCCCTTTCTTTTGACAAAAAAGGGTCCATTTTCATGAAAAACGCGCCGTTTTTGGGAGTGCGAAAACCTTCGTTCGGCATCACAGAATGTTTTTAATAAAGCTCTCACTAAAATCTCCTAAGCGTACAGCACCTAAAACCAAAATAGAATGCAGAATGCAATGCTTCCACTGCTCTATTTTTTTCCATTATTTCTATTTATTATTTCTATCTCTCCCCGCACCCCCACCCCGCCCTGAGTAATTAATGACCATGTTGTGGAAAGTCAGTTAATTTTTTTTCCTACAGGGAGTTTTTTTTTTTGACCTGTAGTATTCCTTTTGAAATTTTTCTCTTCTTTGTACATTTTGTACTTCAGCAAGATTCAGAATTCCTCGGACTTCCCTCAATCCCGGGACCTTTAAGGCATGTGGACTTCAATTCCTCTGTTGGCTAAAGAATTCTGGGAGTTGAAGTCCCAGAGTTGAGACACACTGCTCTGGGGCATAGACAGGGGTGGGTTTCAACCAGTTCGCGGCGGTCCCTGCGAACCGGTTGGTCGGCGAACCCGGAGGTAAGTAACTTCCGGGAACGGCGAAGGGCCGACCCGCCCGTGCTCCTTACCCGGTTTTGACGAGTTCTGCATTTCCACGCATGCGCAGGACGCATACAGCACCTGTGCGATCCTCCAGGAGCAGCTATAGCATTGCACAGGCACTAGTACGCATGCGTGCGCCACGCGCGTGCACGAGGACGCTGCCGGCCCCGTTCCAACCGAACCGGTTGGAACAGGGCGAGAAACCCACCCCTGGGCATAGATTATATTACTCTGGATACACCAGGAACAGTTCACTGAAAACTGAAATCACTATTATATATTTGTATATACCAATGCAAGAAACTGTTGAAGTGTGAAGTGCTTCTTGGTTGAGATTCTGGCATGTCTATCCTTCTGAATTTCTCTTGTTTTATTTCAACAAACCATCAGAATCCGATGATGAAGAAGCACTTTTTTTTAGTTTCCTTTCCCTCCTCATAATGATAATAATGACAGCAGAAGAGAACTTTTCTTCCTAATGACTTCCTTAATTCTATAAGCCGTCAAATTCCTTGAACTCCGCCAATATCTCCCTCTTGTGTGTAAGTGATGCATTTTGACTCCGTACATTAAGGACATGCAGCACATGGACTTTGAAAATAGCTGATATGGTAAACTCATAAGAAGAACCAATTAATACTGTTATTCAATAAATGTTTAATGAGCAATTAGTCCCCTGTACTCAGCACAGCCAGGAAGAGCACTCAAAGACTTTCCAAAATACAGCTCTAGTGTATATTATTAGATGAACATCCTCCAGTTAAAACAACATTTAAAAGGCTATGTAATGGAAGCAAAAAACCAAGTTTCTCTGATGGTCTGCTAATGCAGAATCTAAAATGTAATCTTTTTGGCACATCTGAACCCTACAAAAAAAAGAGCCATATGCTAGGCTATAACCAAGCATTCCTAATATGCAATCTATCTAGTTGACTTGTCAAATGATGACTCTTCCAAGAAAAATATAAACTTGATGTTAATCACACTCCGTATCTACCAAAGTCAAATTTCTAATGTATAAATGGCTGATCAGCTTTCATCACTTCTAGAAAAAGTAATTCTCTTGAAGAGGGAGTGTGCAAAAAGGGGAAATCACAGACACTACCAATTAACATCAAGTGATACAATTGGAAAACATTTATTTTTCCCAATGCAGGAAAACCTACTTATTAGCAGCTTTGAAGCAAGACAGTTAATACTCAGTTTCTACTGCTACTAATGGTTGGGTTTTTTTTGGCAAAATTAATACTGTGGTATTTTAAATTGGCATGTAAATAATTTGTGCTCTCTTGTGCCACCCAGAAAGCAAGTCGTGTGTTTTTGTTTCATCTGTTGGTAACAGCTAGTTTTGGGGTAGAAAAAAAAAGCTGTTCTCTAGGAGAACAAGTATTTCCAAAGTTAAAGTTAAGATATGCCAGGTATATAAATTATGTTAATTTAATTTAAAGGAATTCTGAAACACAACACATGTGTTAATTCAAAGTATTACCAGGAGTGAAATCCAGCAGGTTCTGACAGGTTCTGGAGAACCGGTAGCAGAAATTTTGTGTAGTTCAGAGAACTGGTAACGGAAATTTTGAGTAATTCGTAAAACTGGTAGCGGAAATTTTGAATAGTTTGGAGAACCGGTAGCGGAAATTTTGAGTAGTTCGGAGAACTGGTAGAGGAAATTTTGAGTAGTTTGGAGAACTGGTAGTGGAAATTTTGAGTAGTTCAGAGAACTGGTAGCAGAAATTTTGAGTAGTTCAGAGAACTGGTAGCAGAAATTTTGAGTAGTTCAGAGAACTGGTAGTGGAAATTTTGAGTAGTTTGGAGAACCCGTAGTGGAAATTTTGAGTAGTTCGGAGAACTGGTAGCGGAAATTTTGAGTAGTTTGGAGAACCGGTAGCAAAAATTTTGAGTAGTTTGGAGAACTGGTAGTGGAAATTTTGAGTAGTTCGGAGAACCTGCAAATGCCACTTCTGGCTGGCCCCAGAGTGGGGTAGGAATGGAGATTTTTCAGTATCCTTCCCCTGCCACACCCACCAAGCCACACTACGCCCATCAAGCCATGCCCACAGAACCGGTAGTAAAAAATAATAACAATTTCGCCACTGAGTATTACCCTACCTTTCATGATAGGGCCATCAGATGGATTGCAATGCATTTGATGACTAAGAGATAAATGTGTCAACCTGAAAATGGTATTTTAGCAGAGGATCTGTGATAGGGCTGTCAAAATGATGACGTGTGTGACGTGGCATCATTGCACAATTATTAGATAGACTGCCTAGGACCTAGGTAATTAACACAGTCACTCCAAATGATTATTTCTTTCTGACAGATGGCAAAGGAAACGGAAGAGTTAGGGATACAATTAGAAGTGCACTGGTAAAGATTAAGGCCATATTTGACACACATGAGTAAGCTCTTGTTGAAGCTTATGCCACAGCAGTAGAAGAAGCAAAAGATTTATTTTTCTCTCAACCTACTGCTTCAGCACAATGTCACCCGCCAAGTGAACCATTTCTTGCATTCTGAACCCTCCATAGACTGCAGGTGAATCTCCAGCAGTTCAATGTCAAATGTTGGTGCTATACTTTGAAAGTTACCTTGCTCCTGCTTTCTCAAATGTAAGTTTCCAAGCAAAGGATTTTGAAAGGATACCTGATTGTGCAGATTCTGCAGTAAGAGCCGAGGTGGCGCAGTGGTTAGGGTGCAGCACTGCAGGCCACTTCAGCTGACTGTTATCTGCAGTTCAGCGGTTCTAATCTCACCGGCTCAAGGTTGACTCAGCCTTCCATCCTTTCGAGGTGGGTGAAATGAGGACCCAGATTGTTGTTGGGGGCGATATGCTGACTCTGTAAACCACTTAGAGAGGGCTGAAAGCCCTATGAAGCGGTATATAAGTCTAACTGCTATTGCTATTGCTATTTTAAGAAACAATACAGAATTTTGCTGCTTTAGAATGTGGTTAAATTGGTTGGAGTGGGCCAACTTGCGTGGATTTTCCCTATCTTGCTGTCAATGTGCGGTATAGTGTAAGGAATATTGTGCTGAATTAGAACTAAGAAAACCCAAGTTCAAATCTACTCTCAGTCATGAATATTCATTGGATCACCTTCGACCAGCCTTGGACTAATCTGGTCCCAGACTGATGTAGGGAAAAAATTGGAGGTGAGAGCACCAGGTATTCGATCTTGAACTTCAAGAGAACAGGTGAAAAATAAATTTGAGATGAAGAAGCTTCTTGGATGAAAAGGGAAATTTCTTCCAAGAAAAAAATCAGAAAGTCCAGTTGCCTCTTGAAAAAGCACCTTTGGGACAACCATAACTTGGGTGATTGAGAATCTCCATAGACTTATAAAATAAATCTAACATACAAGCAAATAAATAAAATTCCCAAAGATTGATGGATATCATGGATGATTCTTGAAGGAGACCATTCTCATTTTAATAAAAGAGTGCGGCTAAAGCTTATGTTAAATTATTTTGCATAATAATTAGTTGCGTTTTTCATTTTTCAGGAATAACAATAGCAATAGCAGTTAGACTTATATACCGCTTCATAGGGCTTTCAGCCCTCTCTAAGCGGTTTACAGAGTCAGCATATCGCCCCCAACAACAATCCGGGTCCTCATTTCACCCACCTCGGAAGGATGGAAGGCTGAGTCAACCTTGAGCCGGTGAGATTTGAACCGCTGAACTGCAGATAACAGTCAGCTGAAGTGGCCTGCAGTACTGCACCCTAACCACTGCGCCACCTCGACTCTTAGGAAGTTCTAATGGAAATAGTAACTATCCAACTGTGTGTTTCTTTCTAATTTAGAAAAAAATATTGAAGAAAAAAGGATGAGCTGCAGTTAGAATGCATCATTGCAGGCTAATTCTGTTGACTGCGAGGCATTGGATCTTGACCGGCTCAAGCCTTCCACCCTTCTGAGGTCGGTAAAATGAGACCCCCAGAGTGTTGGGGGGCAAAATGTTGACTATGTAAACTACTTAGGGAGGGCTGTACAGCCCTGTGAAGCGGTATATAAGTCTAAGTGCTATTGCTATACTCTGTTGATTATGCTGGCCCTTTTGATGACATTCAGTACTGTTGATCTGGTCTCCTTCTAAGGCAGTCAGCTAGATCAGAACATTGGGGGGGATTTCTCTGCAGTTAGTTCACTATTTTCTGATGCTGCTGAGGCACAGTAACTCATATTTGGCCCATTGGTTTCTGAGGTATGTTTTAAACTTCTACATGAAACCATTCTGAAAGGTAATCTGATGTTTTGCCTCATCACATGAGAATGACACTAGGCCAGTGTTTCTCAACCTTGGAGACTTGAAGTCCTGTGGACTTCAACTCCCAGAATTCCCCAGCCTGGGGGATTCTGGGAGTTGAAGTCCACAGGAACTTCAAGTCTCCAAGGTTGAGAAACACTGCACTAGGCTCTTTATATTTTCAACTCATGTCCAGGAGTATGGAAATCTTGAAGGAGTGACTAGAAAAAAAAGGATAGCTTGGTTATTCATTAACAAATGACTATGAGATGTTAAACTGGTCGGAACATGGGTAAGAGAGTCTTCTGCAGTAGAATCTTCTACCAGAAGAATGGTCTTTCAAGAGGGTTTTACATTGTCTTCTTCCTCTCCTTGTCTTTTGTTGAGCAATAAGGATATTTGGATTTTTTTTTGGTATTTCTTAACTCTTGGCTTGCTTTTGTTATGTTCTTCCAAGAACTGTATGCAGGGCCGGATTTAGATGAAAAGAGGCCCTAGGCTATTCCACTTAAGAGGCCCTTTCACCTCCCATTTTTAAGTTTGTGAATTGCATGAGAGACAATAAAATACATCATGACTGTGATATATATCAATATATATAGCTGGCCTCCCGACGGAGGGCGGCTCTGCTCTGCGGCAAAGGCAGAGAGGCCAGCCGCCTCCCCTGCTGCGCTCAGCTGCCCGGCTCGGCCCCCTCGCCCTCACCTGCCTGGCCGCTGGTGGGCTCCGCGTCGACGGGGCGGCTACTGGGAGCGGCCGCGCCTCTCGCCCGACCGCCGGTGCCGGGAACGTGGGGGGGGGCTCCCCAACTGCCGTGGCGCTGGAACGATCTTAACCAATACATTGTTATGTTTGTTTATTAGTCATATGCGTAGAGTTTCTCCTTATTTTCGGTTCAGTGTTTTAATGTTCACTGTTTTTAGAATAGTGTAATTTTAATTTTGCTAACAATTTGAATGTAGGCCCCTCTTGATCTTGAGGCCCTAGGCTGAAGCCTAGTTAGCCTATAGGAAAATCTGGCCCTGACTGTATGGCTCTGTTTTTAGGTTCTGTATGCGTGCAAGCTCTTGAAGGTCAAATACTATATCTAATATTTGCACTAGGGTTTTCCAACTAAAAATACACAACATGCATCTGATTATGGGTACCAAAGCTGCATGAAGGTATGTATCTACTTATCCTCTCCTAAACAAGGTAAGCAACACTAGGTATAGGATTATGATGTTAGTCCTGTCATGTTATATTTCTTGTATAAACAGAGATAATGCATACATCAGTGTTTCTCAACCTTGGCAACTTGAAGATGTCTGGACTTCAACTCCCAGAATTCGCTGGCTGGGGAATTCTGGGAGTTGAAGTTCGGACATCTTCAAGTTGCCAAGGTTGAGAAACACTGGCATTCATTATTAACTCTAATATGAAAAAGATGCTATGTTGATTCAAACTGAAACCCCAGGGAATTTCAAAATGGACAGCTATTCTATGTATAACCTGTGATGAGGATATGATTGATTTGAGTAATATAAAAGCTTCACTTACTAGACCCAACTGACATAATAAATATGTCTTCGGTATTTTTGTTCTCTATTGGTTTATAACTTGTCTTCTAATTTCTTCAAACATCCCAATCTCTTTCGTAAGAAGAGAAAAATGACATCTACTCTTAACTCAACATTGCCATGTTTTTTAGCGTTCCCTAATTTTTTTGAGGAGGAAATGGGTGTTATAGTTGATTATAAAATCCAAGTAAATCACCTTTGTATCACTTTCTCTGCCTCTGTTTCTAACTTGATTCTAATATAATTCATTTTATCATGCAGACTTTCTACTTGTGCACTGAATCTAACAACTAAAGTTTAATATGATCATCCAAGATGATAGCATGTCATAGTTATGACAATATTTATCTGTACAAATACATTTAGTTTATATTGTAACATGTGGGAAAAGGTACCATTATTGTTCCTTCCTGAATCCACATACTTCTAAAGTAAATCAGGTAGCACCTTATCTGACTAAAAAAATTATTATTCAGAAAAAGTAACATTAGACTCATGTTTAGACACATAGACAAACACAGCTCTCTACCCACAATGTAGAATTCAAATATTCAAAAAACTATCACAACAAATAATCAAAGAACTAAATAAAGAAAGGCACCTGAACATTAGTCAAATAACATCATACTAAAAATAAATGAAAATGTTATATGTTTGCTATCCCAGACATATTTCCAAATTTCTTTACTTGCATAAGCTGTTTTATATAAGCTTAACTGCTTAAGTTGCTCTTATAAAGAACATTTATTCGCACACTTAATAAGGACTCCAAACTTAGGAAAAGTTCACAAACAGTTGAAGTACTGTGAAATATATTTTTGCAGAATCCCATATTTGTGTAAGCGAAAATCTGAAATCCATCACAAACCTTAAGGCAGTGTTTCTCAACCTTGGCAACTTGAAGACCTCTGGACTTCAACTCCCAGAATTCCCCAGCCAGCGAATGCTGGCTGGGGAATTCTGGGAGTTGAAGTCCAGAGGTCTTCAAGTTGCCAAGGTTGAGAAACATTGCATTAAGGTTTTACAATGCTATGACAATCCACTTTGGACAAGGTTTGGGGTATGTTTTGCTTAAGTCAAGGGTGTCAAACTCCACGGGTTGGATGCATCATGTGTAGGCCACACCCACCCCAGCTCCGCAAAGGCAAACATGAGTTTGACATCTGTGGTCTAAGTTTTATTTATTTTTTTAATGTCTGCACATGCCATGCTTAGCTGCTGCATTGCTAACTTTTTTTCCTCGTCTGCTTGTGACTTCATTAACCACAACTTTCACAACAGCCAGTCAATGACATCAGTGACTAAATGTTGATTAAAACAACACAGGGAGCACTCCCTCTGACCAGAGAGAGAACAGCTCAATACAGCCATCACTTAACCAGAAGGAATTGCACGTCCATATTGCTGGAACACGGTTACTTTCTACGCTGACCTTGATAGGACACTCAATGTTCATTCAAAGTCAACAGGAGGGTGAAAAGAGGTGTACTTTCTAACCCGAAATGACCATGCTGGCAAAAGAAGATCAATATATGGTAAATTTCAATAACTACTCAATATTAATAGCCTCTTGCATTTGGTCTGCAGGAATTGAATTGCTTGAAACCCTTATGCACCAGATTAATACACCAATGACGTTGCCAAACAGAAGATACTAATCCTGCAAGCCACCCTTAATTCTACTGCAAACATGTCAGTGAAGTGAACCTGAACTAGTGAGATTACTGTGTTTTGAGACACAAACACACTCAAAAGAACACAACCAGCCACGTACCCAGCCTCCATTGTCCTGGATCCAATTGTGAAGATGCCCGTTCATGTACTCGGTCATCCATTCGGCGATGCTGTCCACTAGAGGTGACATCTCCCGGCTGGCACTCTCCACGCACAGCATGCCACCAAATTCAAAGAATGCCACAATCCTTCCCCAATTCACTCCGTCCCGGAACAGCTCTTCCACGACAGCCATGAAATGACTTCTGGCAGTGACCGGAGTCAGGTGGAGTTGACCAGACATCTGGGTGAAATCCCTCTGATACCTTCGGGAAAACTCGTCGCCAGCTTGGCATAGCGTGGAATAAACAACTTGGGGTACAGGGTGTTCTTCGGTGGCAGCCAAGTTGCCAACAGCAGCAGAAGGCAGAGACACCAGCCCTCCGAGGGCAGGGAAGGTCCCGACAGCAGAAGAAGCATTTTCTCTGTCTCCACTGGAAGCCCAGTTATATCCTTTCTGCAACAGCTTGTAATGGATGTATCTTAGCACTATCTCTCGGTTACTGTAATCTCTTATCCCAGGATGAGCCATCATTTACGACAGAAGTGCCGGGAGGGGAATAAAAAGAAAGGCGAAATGTCCCCCTCCCCGCCCCCAAAAAATTAAAGCAGCCAGTTAATAGTAAATACCAGTGTTATATGGAATCCAGTTGCTCTGTTGCGTTTAGTTCCATTTGTGGAGCTGGGGTGAAGTCCTTAGATCTCAAATGTATTTCTGTCTTCCCAGGGTCTCTCTTCTTTCCTATATGATAGGGGGTGGGGACCAGGTTTAAAACGAAGCCAATATTGTATTCCACGTGTAATGTTTATTACAAAATTGACGCTCGGGATCCTTCCTTCCTTTGGGTTGAAATACATCTAAAAAGAGGGGGGAAAAAAGAAAATCAAATACCTTTTTTCCCCCCAAAATCAGGTGCTTCCCCCCCCCACTCCATTCTAGATGCTGATCTAGAATAGGGAAGAAGATGCTGGGCGTGCATTTCGATTCTCCTCCCGCCCCCCCACCCTTCAAAATGATTTACAGATTAGAGCAGTTGCCAATGCAAATTCATGTAAAGCACGTTTACAACAAAACTCTTTCATTTTATTTTATTTTCCCCATGAAGAAAAGTTAACCTAAAGTAAATTCCGTGTAGAAAAGACTTACTTGAATCGGAAAATGTTCTTTCCTGTCCAAGGTCCTTACAGGGGTGGGGGAAAAAAAAGCAAATAAAAAAAAGAACTTCACAGGTTGCTTAAAATATTAAACACAAGGATGTTTTTTAAAAAATGATGATTCCAAAAAAAAGGGGGGGGGGAAATAAAGAAGCAAAAGAGGCCTTTTCAGCTCCTGTTGAATCAGTTTTGATTCCCCAAAATATTTCTGTTGGGATTACATTCCCAAGGATGTGTCAAGAGCTCCCAAAAATCCTGGTTCTGAAACTTCAGAAAAGGAGACGAAGCCAAAACAGAGGCAGCAGGGGGGACAGGGGTTTAACTGTTTAAGTGTTTATTAAAAAATAAAAATAAATTGAAAAATAAATTCTGAAAAGCATCAGAGCAATGCATTTATTTTTTTGCAGTTCAGGCTCTGGGATTAAGTCGGGGTGCCGCTGCTGCTTCCAGTGCCAATAGACTCTTTTCACCCCCAATGTAGCTTCCTGCAGACCACGGATCTTGAACCCAGTGCCCTTAAACCACCGCCACCCATCCTCCTCATCCTCTCCAAGGATGCCACCCACGCCCCCTCCCCTTCTCCCCCTGCTTAACTCCAGGAGACAGACAGGCAGATGGACAGAGCCCCATCCATCATTGGGAAGGGAGCCAAAGTAAAGTAGCAGGCAATTTGCAAAAAAATAAAATAAAAGGGTGCCTGAAATATGAATTGATCCTAATTGTTCCCCCTCCTCCTCCTCCTCCTCCTCCTCTCCCCCCCCACCACCCTCCCTCCTCCCCGCTGCCCTTGGTACCCCGGGCAGCTCCGCCAAGCTTCCTCGTCGCCAGGCGCCTCCTCCTCCTCCTCCTTCTCCGGCGGCGGCTCCAGATTGGATGCGCTGCGCTCGGCGCGGAGGCTCCAGCTGCCGACGGGGTCTCGGCGGCGGGGGAAGGCATCGTCAATGCGGCCGCACGCGGGGTGGAGGGAGAGGGAGGAGACGGAGGAGGAGGAAGAGGAGGAGGGGAGCTCCCAGCCGCTCCGGGCTCGGCAAATGGGGCAGCCGCTCCTCCTAGCCCCACCTCGCCCTCCATTCAAGAAAAGGGGAGGGGAAGGCGCAGATTGGAGGGAGGGAGGGCGCCTTTCCCGCCGCTGCAGCCCCGGACGAGGCTCGCCCGCTTGCGCGGCTGGCCTGCCTTATCCTCGACCTTGGGATCGCGCGCTTCTCCTGCGGGGCGCCAGGCTCCGATGGCCCTGGCGGGGTGGGCTGGGGGGGGTGTGGGGTGGGCTTGGAGGGGTCCTCGACTGGGAAGGGTGGAAGGCAGGACGTCCCCCTCGGCTGCCTTGCATTCATGTTGATGGTTGGGTTGGGTTGGGTTGGGTTGAGTTGAGTTGGGTTGAGTTGGGTTGGGTTGACTTGGAAGAGGGTCCTGGGGTTGAAAACGCCCCCGGGAGAGGAAGGAGGACGTTGCGTGCCAAAAGCGCCTTTCGGAGTTGTTAATGCGCTGCGGAAGGTCTAGGAGGCGTCCATCTCCAAAGAGGAAACTGAGGCCGAGGAAGAGGAGGAGGAGGAGGCGCAACTTGTCCGGAGGGGGGGCATCCAGGTGCTTCCTAGGGGAACCCACAAAATGCAAGCCATCTGCAGCTTCGCAAAAAAGAGGGCTGGGGAGGGGGGAAATCATATAGTGGAGGGAGTGGGCTGTGTAAGGTCCCAGCTTGCCAAAAATATGCGCATCCAGTATTTGGGGGTTTGTTTGTTTTTTAGCCACTTCAGTTTAGGAAGTGTTCCCCCCCCCCAATTAAACAGCGAGGATGAACCATCACTGCAAATGTAGCTGGGTCTGCAAAGCGGAGGGAGGGGGGGTGGTCTCTGTCCTTCATAATTCCTAGTCCATTTAAGCAGCCATCTATCTCCACCGCAGTAGAACCGACCCACCTTCCCCTCTGTTGGGGTCTCTCGGCAAAAGTTGCCCCAAGAAAATCAAGAGTGGGGGGTGCGTAGAGGTCGCCATTCGTCCAGGCACACGTATTGGGGGGGGGGGGGCTTGGGGTGGTGGTGGTGGAGGAAATATTATTTGCATCAACAGGGTGCCACCTGCCGTCCAGCCTGAATGCCTTCCTCCTGCTGCAAATCTGTCCTTGGATCTCCTTGCTCAGTTTATTCCCACCTTTTCTTTTTTTTATTGAAGAGGGGTTTTTTTTTGGAATTTTTATTTTATACACATAAGCACATCAACAGAACACATAAACACATTAACAAAAATAACCATATAACTTAAAAACAACATAGGAACAATAAGTTCCATCGTATATCATTATTGAAGAGTTTTAATAGATTTTACAAATGTTTCCCCTTCCCTCCCTCCGCCCCAACCCTGCCCCCCCCCTCCAACCCAACCTCCCCCCAACCTCCCAGAGCAAAATACAGGGTACAAACATTTAACAATCATACACTAACATAAGCTAACTAACTATAGCATCCTACCTCCCTCTTGTACTTTAATTCCCCTTTTGTAAAGCTAACTTTAGATAAATTGTAACATTCCTTGTTCATTCATTCATAAACTAATTGAAATTTCTTAGTCCGATATTTGTTTTGAATGTAGTCAATCCATCTTCTCCATTCCAACTTATATTTCTCACCTGAATGGTCCTTCAGATATGCTGAGATTTTGGCCATCTCTGCTAAGTTTGTTACTTTGAACGTCCATTCTTGAATAGTAGGCAATTCTTCCTTCTTCCAGCACTGCGCCACCAACAATCTTGCTGCCGTTGTTAAGTTCAGAATCAAATTAGTCTCTATAACTGTACAGCCTGTGATTATACCTAGCAAGAACAACTGAGGAGTTATTCCTGCCTTTTCTTGGAAGGGACTACGGAAAAGACCTGTGTATACTGTCAGGGTGTGGGGGAGAAGAGCTGCGCAGAATTCACCTGGTGGAAGGCACCCATTCTGTTCTGGGTCTTGTTAAAAAAATGACACCCCGACTCTTAACAAAGCATTCGCCAGTACGAAAAATAACAAGGTTCTTATTAAACCCCAGTTCTCATTGCTGCTCAGGTCTTCTGACTCCCCCCTCCCCCCTTTTCACATTGTTGAAAATGGTTCCACCACAAATGCGCGAACAACAAAAGCGCGCCTGACTAAACCGCGGTGACTAAACCGCGGTGACAAAACCGCGCTGACAAAACCGTGTGACGAATGAGCAACGAATGAGCCCTGAAGCGCGCCTACAACAGCGCGCCGACAGAAGCACGCTGTAACCTAACCCTAAACCTAACCCTAAACCTAACCCTAACCCTAAACCTAACCCTAACCCTAACCTTAAACCTAACCCTAAACCTAACCTTAAACCTAACCCTAAACCTAACCCTAAACCTAACCTTAAACCTAACCCTAAACCTAACCCTAAACCTAACCCTAAACCTAACCCTAAACCTAACCTTAAACCTAACCCTAAACCTAACCCTAAACCTAACCCTAACCCTAAACCTAACCCTAAACCTAACCCTAAACCTAACCCTAAACCTAACCCTAAACCTAACCCTAAACCTAACCTTAAACCTAACCCTAAACCTAACCCTAAACCTAACCTTAAACCTAACCCTAAACCTTACCTTAACTTAAATCGCGCTTCTGTCAGCGCGCTGTTGTCGGCGTGCTTTTGACATCACGGTTTTAGCGCCGCGGTTTTGTCAGCGCGCTAATGACGTTCGCGCTTTAGTCGGGTCACGGTTGAAAATACTCTTGGTGCACGTTATCAGGTAATTATCTGGCAATAACACTAAGATCTCTTATGATTTAGGCCAACAGTGGCAAACAGGATGTGTGTTTAAAAAATGCCATGGCATTTTGGGTGATACACCAGTGCTCAACAACAACCAACTTGTCTTGAAAGATTGACCCATTTTTGCACAATTTGGGGAGGCCGTACAGGAATGAAGGTGTTCTGCATTGCCTCTAGACCAGCAGCTCCCAACGTGGGGCCCACGCCCCACAGCGGGGCAATTTGACTTTTAATGGGAGCAATTTGAACCTTGGGGATGGCGAAAGGTGGCCTTTTTGAATGGCTGCTCTGGCATTAATCTCTACTTCAGGCCCAGCCTCTGAGCTGCTGCAGAGTGCTGATATTCAAGGTGGGCTTCATGGGGATTGAGATAGAGAAGTGTTCTGACCCCCCTCCTTCGTCCAGTAATGAAAGCCGAGACAAGCTTAACTGGAATGTCCTTTAATAGCAAGGCCAAAATCTCGGTGGCTGAAAGCCAAGCAAACAAATAGATAAGGACCTTGGTAGCAACTCAGACAAACCTTGGCAGCAATCCAGCCTGCCAAGTTAGTTACAACAGGTTTTACCTGTTTACCAAATTTTAATTGGTTTGAATAAAATAGATACTAATAGATAAAATAGAGTTGTTAACCCAAGCTGTATGGGCTATTTTTAGTTCTTTAGTGTAAGAGTGAGTGAAGAAAATGATTCTTTCATTATACTTTTTGAATTTTAAAACCATGCCTTTAGATAAGATTACAAAAAATTAGTCTTATTTTATGTTGCCACCTAGTGGCCATTCATATGTTTACACTTAGATAAAATCAATCAATCAATCAATAAAGCTGGGGGAATCCACTCCTTATAACATTTCAGGTAAGTGACTGTCCATTCTCTCCTTGAAAATCTCCAATGATGAAGCATCCGCAACTTCTGAATGGAAGCTGTTCCGCTGGTCAATTGTTCTCACTGTTAAGAAGTTTCTCCTTAATTCCTATGTTGCTTCCCTCCTTGATTAGTTTCCATTCATTGTTTCTTGTCTTGCCTTCTGGTGCTTTGGAAAACAAAATGACCCACCCACCCCCCTCTTCTTTGTGTCAACCCCTCAAATACTGGAATACTTTGTCTCGTGTTTTTTAATCTAATCTTTTTTAATATTTTAAATTGCTTTTATGTAAGCCGCCCGGAGTCCTTCGGGATTGGGCGGCATACAAATCTATTAAAATTACAAATTACTGCTAAGATGTCATCCCTAGTTATTCTGTTCTCTAGAGCAGGGGTGTCAAACTCAAGGCCCGTGGGCCGGATTTGGCCCGCAGGGTGCTTAAATCTGCCCCATGGGGGCCAGCCTGGAAATAGCAAAGGACTGGGATCTGCGGTGCCTCTGGCAGCCAGAATGAGGCACGGGGGTGTTATGGGGGGGAATGCAGCCCTGTACGTAATGAAGAATGAACCGTGGTTTTACCTTGAAGTGTACTTTATAATTAAGAAAAATAAATCCAAAATATATTCTAAGAAACACTTTTTTTATTGTAAAGAAAATTAAAAAAACAAAACTTACTAGCTAATGATTACATTTTGGCAGAGTTCTTGGCAGACGAACAAAAAGGTTAAAAAGAAGGAAGAAAATGGACGTATTGAGTTTACAGATGAGAGTCAGTCGTGTCGCAGAGTTTAAGCACAGCTGGCAAAACAAAAAACTCAGTGACAGGGGGGAGGCTCCATGTGCCCCCCCACACCCTTTTTTTGACCTGGATGGTCTCCTGAAGCACTCTACTAGCCAAAACGTCCATCCCATCCAGAGGTGGGTTCCTACCAGTTCGCGCCTATTCGGTAGAACCGGTTCGTCAAATCTACTGAACCGGTTAGAAGAGGTTCCACCAGTGGACCCGGAAAGCAGGCCACACCTACAGAAGAGGCTCCAAAAATTTTTGAAACCCACCACTGGTCCTTGGATGTGATTATTCTACACTATCATGCTCCTATTTATAAAACTCAGTGCCTCTGTGAAAGGTAAGGATGACTACTGCGTTTGTGGTGCAATCAGAACATTGCGCGTGTTGAAATTGTTTTAATGCAAACCAAAGATGCCTTTAAAAAAAAACAAGTTTACATCCTATTCTTATGCATGCCAGCGCTGTGTGTGAGGGAATTTAAGGTGGTTCTGACAAGTGTCCGTCGGCATCTTCATATCCGGTCACATGGGCGGCAAGCCACTCCCATCCGATCACATGGGCGGCAAGCCACTCCCACAAAGGAGGCCACACCCACAGAGTAGGTTCGAACAATTTTTGAAACCCACCACTGATCCCATCTCTTCCCCCCCTTGGCTGTCCTGTGGAGAATTACAATGCTGATCCGGCCCTCGAAGAAATCCAGTTTGACACCCATGTTCTAGACTGAGTGGCCATATCCAATTCCTGCAGCCATTCTTCACCTGTTTTTTATCTCCAGGCCCTTAATCATCTTAATTGCTCTTCTTTGCACTTTTTCCAAACTCCCAACATCTTTTTTTTGCAACGTAGTGACCAAAACTGGATGCAGCATTCAAGGCGTGGCCCTAATGAAGCTTTATAAAGTGATACGAATACTTCCCGGGATTTTTGATTCTATACCTCTGTTTATTAAACCAAGCATTGTATTAGCTTTCTTGGAATCTGCTGCACAGATTTAAGTGATTGTCTACTATGACGCCAAGGTCCCTCTCACAGTTACTATTTTTGAGTCAGATTTAGCCTAATCTGTACTTGTATCTTTGGTTTTTCCTGCTTAGGTATAAATGTTTTTTTCCGCCGCATTAAATTTCATATTGTTGGATAGGGGCCCGTTGTCAAGATATTTTTGAAGCCTGAGCTTGTCTTATGCAGTGTTGGCTATTCCTGCCAGCTTAGTATCATGTGCAAATTTCACGAGTTCTCCTTCTATTCCCTCATCTAAGCCGTTTATTTATTTTTCCAGCAAGCCAGCCTGGCCTGAACAAAACAGAACAAAATAAATTATAGATCACTGTTAATTTTAATTCGATTTTTTTTTAAAAAAAATGTCATTGTCAATTTTAATTGGGTTTGGGATATTCTATTTAATTTTTTTTAAAACTTTTGTATTAAGTGTTTCTTTTAATGTTGTATGCCGCCCTGAGACCTTGGGAGAAGGGAGGCATATAAATCTAATAAACCTAAACCTAAACCTTTTGTTAATTTTTTTTATTTTGTTTTACATATACCGTATTTTTGGGAGTACAAGACACACTTTTCCCGCCCTAAAGGAGGCTGAAAATTTGGGGGCATCGTGCTCCAAATGTATCTTTCTCGAAGCCTGTTTTCGGCCCTAATGGGGCGCTAGCAAGTAAAGCGATCTTCTGCGTTTTGCCTGCTTTTCTCATTACTTCTCTCTCCGATGATCAGCTACGTTTTAGAAGCTATTTTTTTATCCCCAACCAGGGGATAAAAAGTGCACACACACACACACACAAATGTGCTGAAGCTGACCAGACTAAGGATGCTAACCAGATGAATGTAGGCAGAATTTTGTTTTCCTATTTTCCTCCCCAAAAACTAAGATGAGTCTTATACTCCGGTGCATCTTATACTCCAAAAAAAATACGGTGCATATCAATGTGTGAACAGTGTGGGACGTGGATGTCATACATCCTAATACAAATAAAACTAGTAAAATTTATCACAGTTGTTACATTCAACCAATTTATATATTTCTTATAATAATACACATTTATATTAGGTGACTATAGGTGAATCATTATTTGATTATTCAAGTACACGCTGATCTTCCCCCTTTCTCTTGATGCTAACTTTTAATCGTGTCACCCTTTTATTAAAAGACATTTTCTTTCTATCCTACCTAATTTCTAATCATGCCACCATTCTAAGAAAAAAAGGGAAAGAAAGAGAAGAGAAAAGCAAAGCAGAACTATAAAAAAAGAGAAATCTTTTCATTTCTATCCATCATCTCTCGTCCGCTTTAGACTTTGGTTGCAATGTTTTTTTTTAACATGCCTCTCATATTCTTCTCTTGGATCTTTATCGCTGTCTGCATCTACTTCTTGGCTATTCAGTCTAAATATTTCTCCCATCTCTACCCTCTTCCACTGCTTAGCTTCCAAAATATCTGCCCAATCTCTGTTGTGGCCCAGCAGGAGCCGTTGGAGCTGCCACCAGACTCCGACAGCGAGGGGCCCTCTGAGTCGGCTCTGGAGGATGTGGAGGACCCTGGACAGGGTTCCGACTCCGAGCAGGGTGCAGAGAGGCTGGTTGGCCACCAGGAGGCACTTGAGCCTTGGACCAGTGGGGAGGAGACAAGGGAGAGTGAGCCGGAAGCCAGTAGTGAGTTGTTCCTGGATGCATGCCATCGAAGAGCCACTAGGCGTCAGGAACAATTACGCAATTACAGGAGGTGATTGCACTCAGGTGGTGGTCATTAGGCTCCTCTCCAGACTATAAAAAGGCTACTTGTGCACACGCCCCTCTTTGCAGAAGTCAACACAGAATTGAATGTCGGAGAACTTTGTATGAGCTTGGCAGGCTGGATTGCTGCCAAGCCTTATCTGTGTTTATTGCTGCCCAAGCTTGTCTGTGCCGGTTTGCTGCCAAGGACCTGTCTGTTTGTTAATTAAATGCTGTAATTTATCACTGGCTCGGAGTGTGCTTTGGTATGGAATGAGGGGGGGTCAGAACAAACTCCATCTCCCTTTCGAAGGTATCTTCCTGTACCTCCAATTCTCTTTTCAACTCGATTTCCCCCTGATTTAATTCATCAGTCATTGTTATTTTTATTATTATTATCTCTTCCTTATTTTCTTTAGTTCACTGGTTTGTTGATTCAATCTTTTCCTCCATTTCTTCTATTAGCTTCTCCCTTTTCTGAACATCTTGATCTTTACTCATCATCCCTCGTATAGTATTTTCCATCTCCTTAAATCCTTTCTTCTTGATCTCCTTTGTGCTTTGGAAAATCAATGCCGTCTCCTTCAAAGTTCCACTCATTTTTTCCTTGCGAAACATCTTTTTTTATTTTTTAAAAATCCAACTTTTGCCCAGTAGTCCAAGAACCATTTATTCAGACCTAAATTTGCCCTCCAAGAAGTACGCTAATCACAGTTCTTTATCTCTCATAGGTAATCAATCAGTTCTGTTTAAATAGTCCCAGGAGTTATCAGATGCCTCTTTATGCCCCCTTTGCAGATTTAATCTTCTAACATAATATTCAGGGGTCACTTTAATTAAATAACCTCCTTGTTCTCATATTTAGTCCCATTAAATATTTTCACAATCCTTCATACAAGTATTCCCGGACTTGTATATTTTTGTTTCATCAGCAGGTGGCGCTCTCAATTTAAATTTCAGGGTTGACACAAATCAATCTTATTTTAGTCTTTTAATTGTAATTTTAATAATAATTCAATTGCAAAAGCAGAATAAGTTTTTTAAGCAAATAATTCCAGTATTTTAAACTGCTTTCCCATTACCACGTCTTTCCAGTTTAAGAGCTCAATTTTCTGTATTTTTAAATTTTTATTGTTTTTCCTCTCTTTTAAGTCTTTTCCTTCTGGTCTGGTATTTTTCTCAGTATGCTTAATTGCCGCTTGAACAAATAATTTGAATATTGTTGAATATGAATATAGGCAAGTTTAAAATACATTTTAAAAGTCAAATTTATTTTACGGTGCAGGCGATTAGGAAGCATTCTTTGCCTGATACTATCCATACATTAATCTCTAAATAAGCAAACCCTCTTCTGTATGGATTAGAACAGAACAAGCTCTTCAAGTTGCACAAGTTTTTAGCCGTTTGTATATGGAATTGCACCAGTTAATAAGAACCCAACTCCCAATAATAAGTTGGGTAATAGGAACAATGAGAAGATTAATAGCAATAGTAACGCAGCTTTAGTGAATAGTTTGACAGTGGAGAGGGAATTATTTGTTTAGCAGAGCAATGGCGTTCGGGAAAAAATGTTCTTGTGTCTAGTTGTCTTGGTGTGCAGTGCTCTATAGCGTCGTTTTGAGGGTAGGAGTTGAAACAATTTATGTCCAGGATATGAGGGGGTCTGTAGATATTTTCACAGCCCTCTTTTTGACTCCTGCAGTGTACAGGTCCTCAATGGAAGGGAGGTTGGCAGTAATTGCTTTTTTCTGCAGTTCTGATTATCCTCTGAAGTCTCCGTCTGTCTTGTTGGGTTGCAGAACCAAACCAGACAGTTATGGAGGTACAGACTCAATAATTCCTCTGTAGAACTGGATCAGCTGCTCCTTGGAAAGTTTGAGCTTTCTGAGTTGGTGCAGAAAGAACATTCTTTGTTGTGCTTTTTTAATTATGTGTTTGATGTTAGGAGTCCATTTTAGGTCTTGAGATGTGATAGAACCTAGAAATTTGAAAGTCTCTACTATTGATACTGTGATACTGCTCTGGATTTAAATATAGTTGTAATAACTACCACATTAACCAAGAGAACAAAAAAATACACCAGTAATGAAGAACAATTTCTCCATTTCTCTTCAAGATAATCACACACACACACACTTTTTAGTAGTTAATTCTTATAATATTTAGATTGGCAAAGTATTTATTGGCAAAAAGGGGGGACAAAAGAGGAATCTTCTTTTAAGCTATCTGGCATTTCATATGATGGATTGTAAGAGGGGATAGTATGGGAGGGTTTCTCCTAAAGTTTCTCCACCATTTTTATGGTTTTGAGTGTGTTCAGTTCCTGATTGTTCCGTCGCACCACGAGGCTAGTTGTTCAACCTCCCATCTGTATGCGATTTCATTGTTGTCTCGAATGAGACCAATCACTGTTGTATCATCTGCAAACTTCAGTAGTTTAACAGATGGATCATTTGAGATGCAATCATTGGTACATAGAGTGTTGTGACTCAGCAGAAGTTTGCTGTGAGTTGAGTCGGGATGCAGGAATAACAATGCAGTTGGGGCTCGTTAGCGTGGTCTTCTCTGAGATAAAAGGACTGATGGTGCCACACCCTGGTTGCAGAAGTCAACGTTCATTCATTCGTTCATGGCTCGTCGTTCATCGGTTGTGGTTTGTTTGTGAGAGGCACTTGGATAAGTGATTTGCTTTCTGTAACCCTGATTCGAAGAGACACTTGGAGAAGTGATTTGCTTTCTTTCGGTAAAACCTTTTTGTCAGAGACTTTATTTATGTTTATTTTGGGGCTCGCAGCCAGTGTAAGCTGAGACTGATAAAGGCTTTCTTTTGGCAAACTTTTTGTGACTTTAGTTTTGGAAGCGGCTAGGTGCGGGCCAGAACAATAGAGTATACCTTAAAGTTCCAATTTAATAAAACAGACATGTTGGCATCATGCTATGGAATCCCAATTCTGAAACTTCCTGGGATTCCATCCAGTTTAAAGTTCATGATCTTGTCCCTCACACCCACAAATCCATCACATGGTCCAATCCTCTTCTTCCTCACTAGGACTCCACCCAGCTTCTTCAGGTCAGGTGCAAAGGTGCGGAGACAAAGAATAACCTTGAGCTTCTAGAAAGGATTTTTTTATTTTGAAAACATAGAGTATACCATTGCTATAACACACTTTTAAATAAAAGAATCTTCTTTATAACTTACAGTCCACTTTTTACTTAATCTCTCAATTCAGGGTGCCAGTCATTTTGGAACAGAAGCTTAGTACAGTAGAAGTAGTAGCTAAAGGAAAACAGAACTATCACACTTTTGAACTTTTTTCATTGTCTAATACAATACAATAGGCTTCCAATTCAAATTCAGTTAAAAGACAATGAAAAAAATAATCTATGAAATGCCAGAGAGCTTAAAAGAAGATTCCTCTTTTGTTCACTCTTTTTGCCAATAAATACTTTGCCAAATATTATAAGAATTAACTACTAAAAAGTGTGTTTGTGCTTATCTTGAAGAGAAATGGACTTTAATGTATTTTTCTCCATTACTGGTGTATAATATTAAACTTTGTTGTTCTCTTGGGTAATGTGGTACATATTACAACTATCTTTAAATCCAAAGCAAGTAGTGATATTTCATAGAAGCCTGAAGGCAGAATAAATGCGTAAACATGGACTTTAATCAACAATTTTGTTTGGAACTCTGAATCCATCTGGTTAATAATGTTATCATTGATACTTTTCAAAGAGCTTGATAAGAATTTTATCTTTCCGTAGCATGTTTCCCCATTGCCTTATGTATTATGTATTCCAGCTTGGAGAATTTTATCTTGTTTTATTTTCTTATGTTTTATGCACGTAATGTATTTTAATGAATTCTGTTGTGTGAATAAACCATATTACTTATGAATATTTTATTTTATTTTCACCCCATCTGTATTATTTTTATAAACGACTCAAAGTGATAAACAGATTTAATAGTCCTTCCTCCTCCTATTTTCTTCATAACATGGGTTGAATGACAAGCTCATGTCACCAACCAGTTGTCATTCCTAAGGTAGGATTAGAACTCAGTTTCCTGTTTTTTAACCTGGTGCCTTAACCACTAGGACAAACTGGTTATCAATAATGTTAACATCCTAGCTTGGGTCAAGATACGGTGTGAAAAAATATCCCGATACCCATTGTACAAACATTATGTTGAAGATCATTTTTTTAAAAATTCTTAAAGTTATTGGGCAGATCAGTCCTCTCATATTTTTTCTCTCTTGAAATATATTTCCTGCATGAAAGCACGATTATTCTCAAATACAACCTAGAGATATCTAATGGGTATGCATGAAATCATCATTTCCCTGATCTAGAATTATTTAGCCATGCCACTGTGAATTTATTTTAAAGATTTCCCCGGCGGCAAAGGAAATATTTTCAAAGAAATGCAGCTGCTTTCATCTTGGCCAGATGCTGTTTTAACGAATCCAAGGAACCTGCTTAGTCATTTAAAACCCCTTGAGGGGAAGGTGGTCCGGTATTAGTTTGAGTGGAATTAGTATTTTAATTCTACTGAAACAAGACATGTCAAATTGGCGAAACTAACCTTTTCTGTCTTTCGTGAATTCATTTCGTGAAACTGCACTTGCTATAAATCCTTAGGATAGATGGCGAACCATGCGCGTGTCGGCCAGCTGACGTCAGCCTTTTTTTGAGGACATTTTTTGCCCTCTCCATGCTCCAGAGGCTTTGTAGGAGCCTGGGGAGGGTGAAAACACCCCCTCGGAGGCTTCAGGAGCTTTCCTGAAAATAAACAAAATATTACACACTGCTTACTTGTGTTACGATTCTATGTAACTAGATACCGGGGGGGGGGGGGGGGGACCGCTTTGACTCCAGTGAAATATACCAACATTCTGCTCATAATTCCCTTAAGAGAAATCACAATGAAGCACTAGCATCTTAAGAAGTCATCGGCATCCTTTTAATGTTCTAATTAAACTACTCTGTGTGTACTTATGACGAAGTAAAACAACTTCCAAGTCATTTTTCAGAAGGCGTTCCTTTCAAATTTCTAATCTGCAGCAATCGGTGTTTATTTAAAACCCAGCCTAACACACAGAGGTTAGGTTGATTTTTTTTTTTTCACTGACTGGGTGAAGGATCTGTAGCTATTTATCTTCCTTCCATCAGTACAGTATTTTCCTGTGCCTCTGGTTACCACATTAACAATAAGCCATGTTTACCTCTTGGCGATGGACTCAAATGTTCACGATTTCTTGGGATTGAATAGTTCAATTGTTTCATCACTCCAGAACACTCTGTTCCGAAAACCACCCTACATTCTTCAGCTGGCTGTTATCTGCAGTTCGGCGGTTCTAATCTCACCGGCTCAGGGTTGACTCAGCCTTCCATCCTTCCGAGGTGGGTGAAATGAGGACCCGGATTGTTGTTGGGGGCGATACGCTGACTCTGTAAACGGCTTGGAGAGGGCTGAAAGCCCTATGAAGCGCTATATAAGTCTAACTGCTATTGCTATTGCCTGCCATCTGCCTGCAATTCAGCAGTTCGAATCTCACTGGCTCAAGGTTGACTCTGCCTTCCATCTTTCCAAGGTCGTTAAAATAAGGGCCCAGATTGTTGAGGGCAATGTGCTGACTTTGTAAACCGTTTAGAGAGGGCTGTAAAATACAGTGAAGCGGTATATAGGTGCTATTGCTCATGTTAAAAGAAGGTAAAATCAAAGAACCAGGTTTGTTTGTTTAGCAACTTTACATAGCTACCAGTTCTGACACCCCCCCCCCCACCCTTTATACACCAAAGCACGCCGAGACAAAGATACTTCAAGGATTTATTAACACACAGACTAGACCTTGGCAGCAATCCAGCACAGACTAACCTTGGCAGCAATCCAGCCTGCCAAGCTAGCCACGAGAGTTCTCCGGCTCGAGTAAATACGTTGATTCTTGCTATGAACGTGTGGAAAGTCATTCTTTTATAGTCTTGAGAGGAGCCTAATTACCACCAGCTGAGTTCAATTATCTCCTGTACCTGCGTAACTGTTCTTTAGGCCTATTAGCCTTCCGTTGCCGGGCATCCAGGACCACCTCCCTTGTCTCCTCCCCACTGCTCCAATGCATGACGTCAGGATCACACTCCCTTGTCTCCTCCCCACTGCTCCAAGGCTCAGGTGCCTCCTGGTGGCCAACCAGCCTCTCTGCGCCCTGCTCGGAGTCGGAACCCTGTCCAGGGTCCTCCACATCCTCCAGAGCTGACTCATAGGGCCCCTCGCTGTCGGAGTCTGGTGGCAGCTCCAATGGCTCCTGCTGGGCCACAACAGCTACCTATCTTAATAGGCAACTCTGGGCAGTTGCCCAAAACAAAGAAAGAAAGAAAAAACCATAACAAAGCTGTAAGGCAAATTAAAAAAGAGATCTAACAGGAGAAAAGGAAGACATGCATACCAGGCTCCATTAATATTGTGACCACAATGAAAGAAAAAGTTTGGCCTTCAGAGCCTTCCCAACAAGATTGAGATCATCTGGCTTGGAGAGCTGACAGGCCGATATCTGCAAAACTTGTCAAGGAGTCTCTGAGAGTCACAAACCAATTAACTAATTATCTCCTGCAAACTCCACTCCCCTTTTGCTCCTCCTTTATTTCCTCTGGGAGGGACCATTCATCATCACGTGTGGCCTTACTCTCAAGTCAACCACTGTTCTTTAGCTCTTCCCTTCGTCTGGCAGTTCTGCACATGCGTACACTGGGAACAGGCTCCAGCTGTTCGTCTGCCTCACTAATGTGACTCTGATAACTGCCAGATGGCTCTGTCCCCCTCTCTGCCTCTGACACGGAGCCCTCATCAGAGCCTTCCCCAGACTCCAGGACTGGCCCATGTTCCTCCCCAACCTCCTCACTGTCCGAATCTGCTGCCAGAGACCGCTTCATATAAGTATTTTGATAGAGAAGGCATACCCGAAATAACAGAAACCTGGAGCACGCCTGCTCCGCTAGAACTAGTGGGCTGGGCGGAAGCCATTGGAGACAAGTTTGCTTTGCATGATCTTCTGCTTTGCAAGGATTTATATCTAATCCAGGGACTAAGGAAGAATCCAGGTCTTCGAGCTCTATTTAAAGGACAGCAGAATCAAGGGATGCAATTATTTTTATGATGCGGCTGGAGAAGAGAGAAAAATACGATAACTTTTCCAAATATCCCATTGTTGTGTAAACAAACTATATTTTGGACCTCTAACATTTAATGTTAGTTGCACTGTTCAATTAACTTTTTGGTTTACAGTGATGTGTGTGTGTGTTTTCTGTTTCATACATGAGTAGTTTTCTGTCCCCAGCAGAGATTTTTCTTGATTTGCAAATGAGGAACTCTGTAACAAATCTCTGAAACAATAAATATTGAAAGTTAAAAGTTGGAATTGGTTTGGTTTATTAGATTTATATGCCGCCCTTCTCCCAAGGACTCAGGGCGGCGTACAACATTAAAAGAAACACATAATACAAGTTTAAAAAAAATTAAATAGAATATCCAAATCAAACCCAATTAGAATTGACAATAACATTTTTTTAAAAAAAAATCGATTAAAAATCGACTCAGGGCGGCGTACATTAAAAAAAAAACACATATTACAAAAGTTAAGAAAAATTAAATAGAATATCCAGAAAACAAACCCAATTGAGATTAACAATAACATTTTTTAAAAAAATTGATTAAAATTAACAATGATCAATAATTTATTTTGTTTTGTTCAGGCCAGGCCGGCTTGCTGGAAAAGCCAACTTTTTAGGGCGCGTCAGAAGGACCGGAGGTCGGGGATTATACGAAGCTCCGGGGGCAGCTCATTCCAGAGGGAAGGCGCTCCCACAGAGAAGGCTCTCCCCCTGGGGGTCGCTAGCCAACACTGTCTGGCTGACGGCACCCTGAGAAGGCCGACTCTGTGGGATCGCACTGGACGGTGGGAGGCTACCGGTGGCAGTAGGTGGTCTCGCAGGTATCCTGGGCTTAAGCCATGGAGCGCTTTAAAGGTCATAATTAGTACCTTGAATCCCCAAACATGAATATTATTGAAAATTTGTGGGGAATTTCCAACATTCTGGGTATGTTTGGAGCCTGAATTTTTTTTTCTGAACTAGAATTCTGCAAGAAAGTGTGGGGAAAAAATCAAAAACAAGAATAGGAAGATTTTTAGTTGGCTATTGGAATCATTTAGAAGCTATTAAAATATGTTCTGCTCTCTGAATATATGTCACTTGAAACTTATTTTGGATTAGGGAATTGATTATGACAGAACACTGAATCAATATTACCTTATAATGTATTGAACCCTCTACCAAAGAAACACAATCTCAGCTGTGTTACATCCTTTCCCTCTGTTTTTGCCTCTTTTTCTAAGCTCCGAACTCCGGAAGAGAAGAAAAAAATGTTTATAGATTACAATCAGGCTGAGCCTTGCGAGGAAAGAAACTTTTAATCCACAAATACAAAAAATGGAAAAAATATAGAGGAAGAAAAAAAAAACCAGTCCAGTTTAAAAGAGGCATTTGTAAAAAGTTCATTCATAGAAAACAAACAAAATTAAAGTGAAAAAGATTGCACGATAGTTTTAAACCAGGGTTAATTCGTTGCTTGCTTCCTTCTGTCTTCAATTTTATTTTAACTCTAAGTCCTTTGAGCTTTCTCTTCTCTAATAATAAGGATTTTTTTTCACCATTTCAACAGTCTCTCCTGTTCTGCTTCCATTTCAGGGGACTGTCCCAACCTTCTGCAGCCATTTTGGCTGCTTCTCTTGTAGCCGGCAAAGAGCTTTCTCCTAGATCGATCAGGAACTTTGCGATGTCCCTGAGATCAGTAGGACATGCTCTTCTCTATCACCGTTCCTTCAGAACGGTTTAGATCCAAAAAGGACCGTCCTGCAACAGAGATATCAACAGCAACCCTGGAGCCCCAAGATTGCATATCGTGTCGTTGCGATGTCAAACCCCGCCTCTCCTGCGAATTTTGTCCATCACTTTACCGCGCTAACACTTACCTGGATTTCTGCTGTCCAAATGCAACTGCAGTCAGTGCTTAAAATGTGGCTGGGTTTTTAAAACTGCCAAAACTCAGCATCAAAATTTGTCCACTTGTGATACACATGCGATCTCCTGTTTTATAAAATAAAAGCTAAAATAATATTTTTAAAAATAGTATGAGCAAAGAAATGTTAAGGAAAGGCAGAATATATAAAAATGCCCAGTGCATCTTATCTACGAGATCCCTGACGTGACTTTATAATTCAATCACAATTCAATTCTTAGCATCACTGTAGGAAAAAAATTAAGAAGAGACAGCGCATCTAGCCATAGTATGGGGCTTGTGGAGTTATATCTGCCAATTTTTCACTATTGTGAGCAAACTAAAAACTAGCATAGGACAGTGCCATTTTCTTTTCCCTATAAAACAGAGAGGACGCGGGTTCCCTTAACTGGGAATCACAATTTAGGGACAAAAATAATTCCATCATATAAAACATTTTCCTACCAAAATTCAACTCCCTTAGACTACTAGCTATCAAATAATTGGAAGCATTGATTTTCAGCAAGAAAAAGATAGCTTAAAAGAGATTTGATCTCAACTGCTATGCAATGGAATGTTTCAATACCTTCTAAAAATATGTTAAAGAAGACTTTGTGATTAGTATCATAACATGTTAGATCATGAGAAAAGTATGAGCACAACAGAATAGAGGTCACGTTAATCAATTGATTATTGCATTGCTCCGAGCGGGACCTGTCCTAGCAGTTTAATTTTAGTCAGCAATCCAGATTTCTCTACCCATTTACCACCATAGTACTTGGGATTCTCTGATGGGATCTAATGCATTTCAATCTCCTCTGTCTGCCCAACTCAGCGAACAAGGCCCATAAATTCCCTCCCCATATTTTTTCATGGCAGACACGAGAGAGAAGGAGCCCCCCAGCTGTCTCCACTTCCTGTCGGAATTCATTTTAAAAATCTCTTTAGAAATAAGGAAAGTATTCTAAGTCCTTACAACTATGACAGCCATTAATAAAAACACATTTACGCAGCAGGATCAGGAGAACCAGTTGAACCAGTTTTGAGGAAAGGCGCAGAGGAATGTATTTTTTTTTTAATTTAATAAAATACAAAATATGAAAATGCATAACAACTCTGGCACAGCAAAAAGCTAAGCACTAATGGGTTTTATCTGTATTCAACATTAAAAGTGCATAACATTTTTCACAGTATATACATTTATATATGACCTATTGTCTCCTTTATTATTAACTCTACTTTTATAAAATACGAGCCATAATTTTAAATAAAGTTAAAGCCAGTTAGAACTATTTAGGGGGAAAATTATGTTGTATTTGTGCTGATAAATAAATAAAGGGAGACTAGTATAGATCTATTTCAAGCTATTTAGCTCTCATCAGCTAGCCATACCCTTACTGGGATTCGAACCTATGCTGTATTGCATCTTAGGCAGATGTGTTAACCACTAAGCCACAGAGTTCGACTCCTTATCAGCTGAGCTGGGTAACTCTAAATAGATATACATATACATATACATATACATACACACACACACAGGTTTAGGTTGAAGAAATGGAGTAACTGATTTTAGGTCAACATTGAAGAAACAAATCCATCCATAAATGACCTTACAAAAAAACTCATAGGTTTCAGCAAGTTTATTACATGCTTTTATGGAGAAATGCAAGAGAGTCTTGTTTCTTCGAACTGTTTGTGGTATTTCTAACATCTTTTACAGTACGGAGAATTCAATGCTGAACCAAGTGCCTTATTTACTAGCTTCTGTGGTCTTTTACAGCTGCTAGCACCTACTCTGGCATACAGTCAGTATAGCAATCAGGTTAACCGGTTCTAATTTAACAGTTCCAATTAAAACATTCTAAAAAACAAACAAAAACGTAGCTGCTTTTCTCCCAGCATACAGTTTATCTGAAACTTATGGGAGTGAAATTTGAACTTTCAAGTGCATGAGATGTTAAGAGTATATTGCTTAAGGCTTATTTATGAAGACTATGATTATACCATCTTCATCCTTTCAAATTAGCAACTGAGTTGGCTAAATACAGAAGTCCTTGTATCTGAATAATACATTTCCAGATGCACACATCGTTTTGTGCTTGTGTACAAAAACAGAACAAAACAAACCTGAGTATGTATGAGTGGTTGCTTAATTGAATTGGGTATAATGTTTTAAAATGTTATTACAATTTAGAAGACTCAGTAATGGACTTGAACTGTCAAGGCCCACAAGATTTCCTCCAAGTAATATTAAAAATGTGAGCTCTTCTTTGTCTTGAACCCTCCCTTTATTTTTAGCCTATGTTTAACATGACAATGGGTCATATAAACATTCTGTTAAGCATGTAACAAAAATACCAAGGTAGCAATAGCAATAGCAGTTAGACTTATATACCGCTTCATAGGGCTTTCAGCCCTCTCTAAGCGGTTTACAGAGTCAGCATATTGCCCCCAACAACAATCCGGGTCCTCATTTTACCCACCTCGGAAGGATGGAAGGCTGAGTCAACCTTGAGCCGGTGAGATTTGAACCGCTGCAGAACTGCAGTCAGCTGAAGTAGCCTGCAGTGCTGCATTTAACCACTGCGCCACCTCGGCTCATTTGGTATTTGGAAATGACAGATATAGCAGAAATTATTTATGAAACTGTTGAAATCAACAAAGAATTGGCACCAATGAAAGTATACGCAACAAAACAAGTTCACTAAACCAGTCCGCGGATCAGTATTTGTTTGCAGTGCGTTGAGAACCAGGCTGTGCAAGTGGTGGGTGAATGCGGAAAGCTTCATTTGCGCACATGTGGAATTAGGTTGTGCATGCAACCACGCCCTGTCACCCTGCCAGTCCGCAGAGCTAGAAAGCTTGGGGATTGCTACACTAAAGGCTTTTTAAAAATATTACATGTTGACATCCTATGTTTAAAACCTCAAGATAATATTACAAGTGACGTTACCACACAGGATTAACCCAAGCGTGTTCTTGTGCAATGTTTAAGAGCATCAAGCATACAACATAATTTTCCATTTGCATTACACAATGTAAGCCCACCTGAGTTGGTAAAGTATGAATTAAATTACAGACAATGTTTATAATTGTGCCAACACATTACATCTGTTTTATTTATAGTCAAGGCATAAGGCATAAACAGAAAAAAAATACACACAGACATCCCAGGTTCTCAGAGAGTCATGGGTCCTTCATTTTTCCCGAAGATTTGTTACAGTTAAAATATTCTTCATTGCTGCCACACAGGGAAACTTCGGAACATATTAATAAAATTCTGCCATTCAGGTTTAGTGCTTAATAAAACAGAACATAATACTTCACAAAACTATGCACTCAAGAGCAGAAATTACCAGATTTTACTAGACCAGGTCCTAAGAACTAATTGGAGGAAATCTACCAATTCTTGACTGATGTATTAAAGCCAACGGGACTGTCCTATGAAAGGTTAGTTCTCCTATTTGATATAGTCTTCTTCATATAACTAACCACAATTTAAATTGTACAAAAATAGCTTTGTTTATTTAAAGTGTCAGTACGGGCGGACAACTCCAACTGCATGACAAAATAAGGATTAGATTTGAGGTAGTTCATCTGTGTTCTACATCAGTGGTCTCCAACCTTGGCAACTTTAAGACCTGTGGACTTCAACTCCCAGAGTTCCTCAGCCAGCAAAGCTTTGACCTCCCCCACCCTCTTCTATCTCCCCTCTTCCCTTTAAATTAATTCCAAAGGGTTAAGCCAGCATCAAAATATCCACGATGCATTGTTAAACTGGGTTACTCCCCTCCGTGCATCCCTCCATCCTTTCCCAGGCTTTTTTTTTGCGATTGCTTGGCCCTGTCGCACAAAAAACTAACAAATTGGGTTAGTTATCCAAGGGGGGAAGAAAGGATGTGGGTTTGCCTGATCCTAGATTTGTGGGAAAACCAGAGATCCTGGAAAATCCCCATTTTCCTCAGCAAAGCTGGCTGAGGAACTCTGGGAGTTGAAATCCACAAGTCTTAAAGTTGCCAAGGTTGGAGACCACTGTTCTACATCACGGAAACGTGATAATTGTATCTTAGTTTTGGTCAGGCAACCATACATTCTCCAAGGCTTGGAGGGGACAGGAAAGGAGGGTGAGGGGCAACAGCAAGGACAATGGCAATCATCTGTGAGAATTGTAATCCTTAACAATTGAAAAAATGCCAAGTTGTTTATCCAGTTCTGGATAAAATTTACCATTGAACAAATACTTCAACACTGCTAAAACAATGTATTTGTGCAGAATTAACAGTAAAAAGGGCACTCTGAAGCTTTGCTCTTTCATAAATTCATTCCCAAGGCAAGATCTATTATTTCAAATAACAGAAAATAAAAAAAAAGGAGCAGTCTTGTTCATTAGCCCATTTTCTGGAATTGTTCATTGTTTCCTTCTTTCACCACTGAGGATTACCATCACTTCAGAATATATATCTCTATGAGAATATATATCTCTATGGTCCTATTTAACAACAAATCGTCCACCTTTCTAATCAGGATTCAGTTCAAAGCATGGTTCTACTTCAGTCTGTCTTTTCAGATTTCTCTTTTTCTATCATGCAACGGCGAACAATGCTGTCAAAACCTGCTGTAAAATACAGGCTGACCAAGCGGAAAACACCCAGGAACATCACCTGTCAGAGAAAGAATCACATTCAACGTTAAGTTTTTTTTGTTTAAATGCAAAAATCACATATTGCATTACATGCAAAGGAAATAATATAGTTCGACATATTTTGCCCAATAGGCATTTCGCAATTCTAATGGATTAAATCAGGTGTAGAGAAATGAAAGTCTAAGAACTTAATCTAAGTCCCAATTTCCTTGGTGAGTCGGAAGAAATTATATCAAGCAATACCTATATCTCCGTGCATGAGACTTTCAGTTATTAACTTTGTTCTCTTGTACAGGTAAAAAATACTTGGCTAACCTACGTGGCTACATCTACATGTTTGTTCAGGCTAGGCCTCCTCCGGGTGCCGTGGACCGGACAATGCCGGCTGGCAACCACTCAGGGGAGAGCCTTTTCTGTAGCTGCTCCGGCTCTGTGGAACGATCTACCCGCAGAGATCCGGACCCTCCCCACTCTCGCGGCCTTCCAAAAAGCCACTGAAACCTGGCTGTTTCGGTAGGCCTGGGGCTGTTGATCTATAAATCAGGTCCAACCCCCAGCTAAGCCGAATGTATGTTGTGTTTTTTAAACTGTTTTCGTTTTCTTTCCCCTATCTGTTATTTTTATTTTATCTCGTATTTGTAAGCCGCGCGGAGTCCTCCAGGATTGGGCGGCATATAAGGTCATTAAATTACGAATTAAATTACGAATTACGAATTGTTCATGCAAGAGGGCACTGGGATGGATGGAACAATTCTCAAGTGGAGAGGAAAGATTTTAGCCTACCAGACAAAATATTCTACTTTCCTGAATTAAGGGATGGTGTTATTGCTAAAAGGAAAAAAAATAGAAAATAGCCTCCAGTACAGATGAGTACATATTTTATAAATGTGAATTTAATTCCATCAAAAAATAAATGGAGTGCCTTATCTTTCACTGTAAGCTCTGAATTACTACTTCCAAAAAAGTAAGATTCAAATTAGACGTTTCATGGAACTTTATGAAAAAGATCAACCCTAATCGTATAAATACTGGATTTGCCCCCATCATTAACTCCGGCCATTACAAAGCACCACAATAATTCCAAAAACGATGCCTCTTCTCTTGTTTTTGTTTCTTACCGACTCTAGGAGTTCAGCAATGGAAGAAACTGGGGCCATTCCATTAGTCAATATTGTCAGCATGTGACCATTAGCACCAACGGAACTAGTAAATTTTCCTTGCTGTCATAAAACCAAACAAAACACCAATAATTATCAAAACAATTCCTCCATCGTGTGAAGAACTTTGGGGGAAAGAACAAATCATTCATATATATATATATATATATGTATGTATGTATGTATGTATGTATGTATGTATGTATATATATACATATATACATACATACATATATACATACATACACACACACACACACACACACACATATATACACACACACACACACACACATATACACACACACATATATATATATGGTTTAGATTTATTAGATTTATATGCCGCCCTTCTCCCAAGGACACAGGGCGGCGTACAACATTAAAAGAAACACATAATACAAAAGTTAAAAAAAATTAAATAGAATATCCCAAACCCAATTAAAATTGACAATGACATTTTTTTTTTAAAAAAAAAAATCGAATTAAAATTAACAGTGATCAATAATTTATTTGTTTTTTTCAGGTCAGGCTGGCTTGCTGGAAAAGCCAACTTTTTACACACACACACACACACACACACACACACACACACAGTACTGCCCCAATTTCATTACCCATTTTATATTTTTATATATCCATTTTAGCTTTTGGTACCCTTTGGAACAGAGAGGTTTTTAAAAAATTTTTAACAATGTAAGATACTACATTTCTGATGCTACTCAATACTGTAGTATTAAATCTTCAATTTTTATACTTGGAGAGAAAAGTTACTATGCATGGAATCAATTTTTTGAAAAGTATAATTGTTTTGGTTCCCCCCCAACTAATAATAATCCACCCATGTTTGCTTGTCATGCATAAAAGGTAATATTTTACTTACAACAGCATCCTTAACAATAATTTTGGCAACGTGGTCAGGTTGGCAGATTGAGGTTGCTTCTGAAATAAGCTTGGTTTCTAACAGCTTAAATAGAAATACAAAGATCATATATATATATATATATATATATAAAAGATAAATGTATTGACAAATTAGCCACAAAAAACACCCATCTGAAACCTTTCTGTTAAATAAAACAGATGCACCAAGGGTGATCCAACATATATGTATCTCTAAATCCTAAAATATATTATTCGTTTTTTGTAGTTACTGAGAGCAAAACTAAAAATAATGAAGTGTTTTATTGTGCCCACTGACCATTTTTATAATCATATATCTGCACCCAGGGATAATTCCTTTTTTCTGACTCGGCAAGCTTTTTTAATTTCCTTTAAAAGAAAAAGAACTTTCATGTTTTACAGCAATTTTATTAAACCTTACATTTAAAAACATAAACTAAAAGATACAAATTTATTTTAAAAAATAAAACAAAAGTAAAAAATAGACATTGCAGAAAAAGAAAATAGAAAAAACAGTGGATGTGTACAAGTATGTATGCAACTTTATTTTGCAAGTGCAAAAGTTAATCTAGGTCAGTGTGTTTTATCATTTGTATATCTCTATTGATTGTTACATTTCATTTGTAAATCCAACACAACATCTTTTTGCATATCGTTCTTGGGATCTGACATTTTAAAATCCACATTCGAATCTCAATTTTGCACAGTAAAACCTGCTCTCTTCCCTAGCCTTTTAAAGTTCCCTTTTTATGGTGGAAGACATTTTAAAAGTTCCGAGCACACCGTCCCCTAATATCTTTGAATTCTTCCAAAGTTATGAGTATTTTGCTTTATTCCGTTTCTGGATCTCTTCTTTTGTAATTATAATTTTTAGATTCCCTTTAGACGCCAACCCTCAAAGCCTCTTTTATCATATCTTTTTTTTTTTTAAATCCACAGCATTTTCCCACAGGGAATATTTTTTACCCTTAATTTCAAAATCTTATTTCAAATCCATCTGGATCCCTAATATGTTTGTACTGTAATTTTCCAAATTCTAATCACCACTTCGCTATTTATTCCAAAATATTTTTTCTCACTCCTTAAAACTTCTATTTAAAATTTCTTTTGCTAAGGACTGATGGAAAGGTATCCGGTGCTTAAAACCTGCCAATCCCAATAGTTGAAAAGCAGTTAACAAGCAATTTCTGAAAGTGATTAGTATGTGGGTAAACCAAGTATCCTTTCCCAGGCACCAAATGTGATTTGGGGAAAAATATGGGTACTCCAGTGGTGGGGGATTCAAATAATTTACTAACCGGTTCTCTGTCCTAATGACCAGGTGGGTAGGCGGGGCTTAGTGGTCATGTGACCGTGTGGGCGTGGCCAACTCAACATTACTCAGGTCGATGGGCGCTTCGCCTTAGCTGTTACAATGTCATAAGGGTTAACCGGAGAGGCAGTTTCTGTAAGCAGGGCAATAAAGATTAAGCTAGAAACAATACCAGAATAGTTTCCTTCCTGCCTTCCTTACAGGATTAGCCCTGTAAAGCGGAAAAAAAGCAAAAGGAGATTTCTTCCAACAACCGATTCTCTGAACCTCTTAGAAAGTTAAGAACCGGTTCTCCCGAATAGGTGCAAACTGGCTGAATCCCACCACTGGGGTACTCCATCTCCAAGAGCTCTAAATCCTATTGAGCAGGGGTCCCCAACAGTGGTGGGTTTCACAAAATTCTGGAGCCTCTTCTGTAGGTGTGGCCTGCTTTCCGGGTCCACTGGTGGAACCTCTTCTAACCGGTTCGGTAGATTTGACGAACCGGTTCTACCGAATAGGTGCAAACTGGTAGGAACCCACCTCTGGTCCCCAACCCCTGGACCGGCATTAGTCACCAGCATGCCAGAAACTGGACCGGGCAAACAAGCGAAACCCTATCCGTGGGATGCAGGCAGCATGTGAAACCATGCCTCCTCTGGTTCATAGAAAAGCCTCTCTCCACGGAATCGGTCCCTGGTGCCCAAAAGGTTGGGGGGGGGGGAGCGCATTGCTCTAGAGACCGTTGTCTTTTAATCTCTACACGAGAAGCAAAATTGTATGGAACATCTGTGAGCGATTGCAAGTTCTTGACCAGAGGAATTACGGGGTAGTCCTCGACTTACAGAGTCTGGCCTCTACGGTCATTAGTCATGAAAATTGTAAAACTTTTGTGCAGCAGTCATTAGCAAAATACCTATGGTTGTTAAGCAAACCCATTGTTCACTATGGGGCATTTTTACTGAAAATGAAAGCAAACAGCACTTTTTGGCAAAAACGTCGCAAATTGCAGTTGGAGGACTGGAGGATGCTGCAAATGGTCATAAATGTGGGGTTGGTTTCAAATGCCCAAAATGCGGTAATGGAATTGCAGAAATGGGGGTGGGGTGGGGGGAGAGATCCACTGTAACATTTAATGTTCACTAAGTGAGTGGCAATAAGTCAAGGACTACCTATATAAAAAGACTCGCCAGTTCTTCATTCCACTATGATCCATTTCTTTCCTAAAAGTCCCATGCAGTGAAGTTTCAAAGTTCAGCAGAACTCAAGTTGTCCTCTCCCTTTCAATGAAAAGCACTTTGCATGAACTTTCCTTATGCCCAACAGAATACTCCCTTCTCCTTTAATTAAAGTTGATTGTAGCTTCCTTTGTAATGGTAAACACAACTTATCTGTAATACACCCGCCTCGATTTTCTTCTCACAGATCCTATCGCACATATTTCAAAAGTTATGTAGGTTAGGATCTCTGCCAAACAGAAAACTGAATAACCCAGAGATGAGGCGGAGAATGAGAGAGACACATGCTGTCAAGATGTACGTGGATCTTATCAATGCTTTAAGGCAGTGTTTCTCAACCTTGGCAACTTGAAGATGTCTGGACTTCAACTCCCAGAATTCCCCAGCCAGCGAACGCAAATGCTGGCTGGGGAATTCTGGGAGTTGAAGTCCGGACATCTTCAAGTTGCCAAGGTTGAGAAACACTGATCTAGAAGAAGTTACCTTGTTCTGACTTTCCTCTGCATAGCCAGGGGTGTCTGTATCCGGAGGATAGGCAATGGTCAAACCTATATTATATGGCTTCACCTATTGAGAAAAATACTCAGTTTATGTTATAGTAATCTGAGAGCTCCATGCTTACTAATCTTAATAAAAAGAGATGATGAGATGCAAGAAAAGGCATATATTTGCCTTATAGTTGCCAGCCTACATTGTATACAATTATTTCATATTTTATTCTAAAAGATATTTGTTGCTACAAATCAGTAGTGCAATTAGGATATTACTGGGGCTATAAAACATATAAATCCCAGTAAAACCTGGGATGTTTACTGCAAGTTACAAAATAACACGGAGTTGAATGTGAACTATAATTTCAACTTTCTATGTTCTGCCTGTGTTTTTTTAAGATGTTAAAAATTGTATTCTTTTATCATAAGAAATGATGCTGGCTTATAAGCATACAATTATTCATCTATATTTTACAAAAAGAAAAAAAAATCCTACTTTTGAACCTGGTCATAATGTTGGCATGACTATTTAAATACATTTATAGAACAGGGCAAGTTTATTTTCATGCCACTAACAGAGACTACTTTTGAAAAGTATCAATATTCTGTTGCCAGACTGAGATAATTAGCGTTGCCACTATGCCATGCACAGAATGGAAGAGACATAATTTAGCAATATTGTGTTAAATTATGTAATAATTCAGAAATATTTCATAAATGGAGAGTTCTAGTCTACAGTATAAATTACTCTAAGCAACCTTCTCCATCTAAGAATACTATTTTGCTTCCATGCTCAGTCTTTACTAATTACTTGGTCCTTATCCCTAATTTCTGAGGGATAGAAAATGGTAAATCCTATAAGAATTAAGTTTTCCTGGTTGAAGGGTTGATGGCCTTCAAAGCAGAATCATCTTTTCTACTTTGTGCTCACCATAAATAATTCAAGTATGGTAAAATTTCAAAATCTGTTTTGGTTTCAGCCACAAACATTTCAAAAAAACAACTGTAGAAAAAGTTTTTGCATTAAATGGTATACGAGCTGTGATGGGGCAGTGATTAGAATGCATTATTGCAGGCTAACTCACTGCTCACTGCCAGGAGTTCGATTCTGACCAGCTCAAAGTTGACTCAGCCTTTCATCTTTCCAAGGCCGATAAAACGAGGACCCGGATTGTTGGGGGCAAAATACTGACTCTGTAAAAGTCAGAGAGGGGCTTAGACAGGGCTGTAAAGCACTAGGAAGTGGTATATAAGTCTAAGGTGCTATTGCTATAACAGGTGATGACTATTTACTTTGAAAATAATAAATACTGGTGAAAGATAATCATACCTCCATATTTAAAGATTCAGCTAATCCTCTAAGAGCGTATTTTGTTGCAGAATAAGCCGAATAGCCATAAAGACCAATTTGTCCAGCCTGAGATGAGACAAACACAATCCTCCCCATTCTTCTCTCCTTCATTTTACCAACGACTGCACGAGTTGGGTAAACACTACCTAGATAGTTGATAGCCATTAATTGCTGTAGATAAAACATACATTAGTGTCAGCTGCTTTCAAAATAAAATTGGCACAGGTTGCACTGATGTGTAGGAAGATTAAAACAGGTATGGTGCTGGCTTATAATGTCACACTTAGGTTTCAGCAGTCTTAATCTGAATTACTTAATGGCATAATCCTATGCAAAACCTATAATGAAACCACAACAAAATATTGTTCCGTGCAATGCACTGACTTTACAATCTTGTAAAAACAACCCAAGGCGTTTATTGCACTCAGTTCTATCGCCACTCTGATACCCAATGTGGTTTATGTTCTTGGGTTTTCTCCCAAGAAAGAAGAAGCTTTCGAGAAAGCATTTGAAAGTGTAGTTCTGGAAACCCACTATCAAGTTTCTCATGTTTATCAGTACAGTTACAAGCAACCTAACTTCATTCCCAACAATAGGTCTTCACTACTAATTGAAGAAATGAGAAACGACTATAAAACTATACAGTATCTACAAGACCTCGTCTTTTAAAAACGACGCTGTTATATTTTCTCTTAATTAATATACCACACATCCACAAAACACTTTAAACGATTAAATTGGTTTCGTATTGCAACAATTTACACATAAAAGCATCCAATAATATTCATAAGGTTACAATGTAAGTAGGAAAGACTCAACCTTATTGAACATAAGTAGTAACAATAGAACAAATCACAGGTATACTTTCTATCAGGCAGGTCCAATTTTTTGGCCTGCCTGGGTTACATTGAGTGAAGAGGAATCGTCTTGGTCCAGACATAACATATACAATATAATTCAGGGGTCCCCCAACCCCGGGCCGGGGCCCATAACCGGGCCTTGAGTCTTATGGAATCAGGGTGTGGAAATGGTGGGCAACTGAGCACATGTGCACATCCCCACCCGTACAAGCAGCGGGCGACCACATGTGCATGTGGGAACCTGCATCAGCAGTGGGCAACCGTGTGTGCATTCCCACACATGTGAACCATGGGTGACCACATGCGCATCCCCACTCACGCAAGCAACCGTGCGCGCGCCCACTACTCGTACAAATGGACCTGCGTGAGCATGGGACCATCCTCTCTCTTTCTCCTGTCAGTCTGAAAAGCCAAAAAGCTTGGAGTACTCTGATATAGTTAATGTATATAAATGCACATCATCATGTTAAGTTTATAATTATGTGGAGCTCATTATTAACTAATAATCCAAGGCCAGGTGCTATCCATAGGTCACAGTTGGAGATACCTACCGTATTTTCACCCATATAACCCGCCCACGCAAATAACCCGCCCACACGAATAACCCGCGGGTTTTCGGGATCGTGTAAAATATTTTCCGTATACCCCGCCCACGCATATAACCCGCGACGAGTAAGAGAGAAGGGAAACAGCTGAGATGGGGGGGGGGAAGAAACGGAGAAAGAAGCCTGCGCAAGCTGGGGAAGAGGAAAGGAACGGAGGAGAAGGAAACAGCTGAGATCGGGGTGGGGGAAGAAACGGAGAAAGAAGCCTGCGCAAGCTGGGGAAGAGGAAAGGAACGGAGGAGAAGGAAACAGCTGAGATCGGGGTGGGGGAAGAAACGGAGAAAGAAGCCTGTGCAAGCCTCCGATCGTGTAAAATATTGTCCGTATACCCCGCCCACACATATAACCCGCAGGGGGCGCTGTGCATGTAAAAAAACCGCATATAACCCGCGGGTTATATGGGTGAAAATACGGTACTTTAAAGAAAGATTTAACATTTAATATTTCATTTCATATAATTTAGGGACAGATGCATTTATATAAGTTGTCTTTAAGGTCCTTGAGAAGTTTTAATTTTTGGTAACCTCGCTTCCATATAAGATATAAATAATCAATATAATAAAACAGAAAAGGATTTTTTAAAGACTTAAGCTAGGACCACTTACCTCAAACCTACAGGTATCAATTTCTTCAAATTTTCCAGTTATTGATGTTCCAGCACAATTAACAAGCATGTCAACAGGACCCAATCTTTCTTGAGCCTAAAAGACATCGGTGTCACAAATTATATGCTACTATTTGAACAGAATATCTCTATCGTAATATGAAAATAAAAGCCACAGTTCTCTTACTTGTTTAAGCAACTTCTCCACATTTGCATAATCTTTGGAAACATCAAGAGAAATAGAATGCACAACCTATATGAGAAAAAAAAATTAAGAATTATATGACCCCCCCCAATTCAACTGATTTGTAATGTTGAATGTTGTTTTCATAATTTACAACCATTTTAAATTTACCATTTTATTCGTTTCGAATTATTTCTACTTTCCCAAATGCCATATTATGTAAGAAGCTATAGAATTATTATCTGCATAAAAAAACTTGTAAAATACATATTTACCCCTAGGTTACCAAATTTAAAATATGACTTGAACAGTATTTGTTTATTTTATTAAATTTTTTACCTCGCTCTTATTATTTAACAGAGTAAGAGTTGGAAGTGACCTTGGAGGTCTTCTAGTTCAACCCACTGCTCAGGCAGGAAACCTTATACCATTGTGGACAAATGCACAGGTAGGTGCATAGGTGGTACTTGGCTCAAGAATAGTAACTGAGAAAGGGATCTTGGAGTGCTAGTGAATATCACTTACTTATGAGCCAGCAGTGTGCTGCAGCTACCAAAAAAACCCACAGTCTTTGTCTGCCTTAATAGAGGGAATCAAGATCACATAAAGTGTTAATACCACTTTATAATGCCTTGGGAAGGCCACACTTGGAATACTGCATCCAGTTTTGGTCACCATGATGTAAAAAAAAGATGTTGAAAGAGTACAGAGAAGAGCAACGAAAATGTTTAGGGGGCTGGAGTCTAAAACATATAAAGAACAGTTGCAGGAATTGGGTATGTCAGTTTAATGAAAAGAAAGACGTGGGGTGACATGATAGTAGTGTTCCAACATCTAAGGGGTCGCTACAAAGGAGAGGGGATCAACCTATTCTCCAAAGCAGTGATCACCAACTGGTGGTCCATGGACCACGAGAAAATTTTGGAGGTCCACAGAAAAATTATTTGAATTTTTTATAGTGCACTAAATCAGGGGTCCTCAAACTACAGTCCCTGGGCCGGATACGTGCAATGAATGCTTGTGTTGCTGCAGAGAGTCTCCCCCTTCGGGGTCTTTTTGTATGTGTTGGAAGGGGGGCAGAAATTCTGACCTGAGGGGTCTGCTTCAGCCTCCTGGTGGTGGGCTTTGGGTGAAGGCTGGAAGGAAGTGCTGCTGGTGGCAAAGAGCTAACAACACTGGGACTGCCTCATGGCCTGGAACTGGCTGACCATCTTAGCCCGCTGAGTCTCCGGGCACTGGTACCTGGCCTTGCACTCCCCCAAATCTTCCCTCTGCTTGGAAAGCCTATGCTCGTAGTCCTCAGTGAGGTGCTTCTGCTGAGACTCCTTTTCAGTCAGATTGCCAGGCCTGCAGCCTTTTGGGATCTTTGGCCTGCCACACTAATATTTTTTTCTACTATGCTGTTTCATTAGTGGGGAATTGGGAGGGGGGGAATGGTAAGGAGTAGAACACATTGTTGTCAAAATAAAATTCATTTCTAGAAACCAAGGTCGTCTTTTGTTCTCGACAGCTCTGAGCCTGACCGGAACTGGATGGGTGGAAGCTGCCAGCGTGGCAGTGGAAGATTGGACCATGAGATGGACTTGTGGGTGTGGGGACAAGATCATGAACTTTCAACTGGGTAGGAAAACCTGGGAAGCTTCCAGATTCGGGTTTTCATAGATATGCCAACATGTCTCTCTTAATAAATTGGAACTTTGAGCAATACTTTGCCTTGGACTCTGATTTAATTTCGGATGATATTTGGAACACTGACACGGATCCAATTTGAACTGAGCCAGCTATTTTGCCAAGTCTTTCTCATGGTGGCTGCTTAGCTCCAACAACAAGGAGCCGAGGTGGTGCAGTGGTTAAATGCAGCACTGCAGGCTATTTCAGCTGACTGCAGTTCTGCAGCTCGGCTGTTCAAATCTCACCGGCTCAGGGTTGACTCAGCCTTCCATCCTTCCGAGGTGGGTAAATTGAGGACCCGGATTGTTGTTGGGGGCAATATGCTGACTCTGTAAACTGCTTAGAGAGGGCTGAAAGCGCTATGAAGCGGTATATAAGTCTAACTGCTATTGCTAACTGTTTCCTGTTGGGGTGCCTCTTGCACCTCAAAAATAATACCCCCCCCTCCCCAAAATAAGGCCAAGAGCTTATTTCAGGGGTAAAAAGAAAAAAGACCCGATATTATTTTCAGGGAAACACGATAGGCAAGTACCTCAACCATTACTATACACCAAACTGGCTTTCAAACAAACATGCTTTCAAGAAAATTAGTTGTGGATAGCAAATAAAATGTTTTCCCGATGTGTCACTGGTGAGTCAGAAACACTTACATTCATGCCTTGAGCATTACTAAACTTAAGTTGGCATCATCCTGAGTCCACCCCTCCTTATTTGAAAAATGTCTTAAGTGTGGTTGCAAATACAGATTTTGGCTAGTCATTAAGGCATTAGGTGAATGTCTAAGCTTTATTTTATCAGGACAAAGATTTCCTGCAGGATGCAACTATTGTGTCAATGAAAAATAGCAGTTACGACCCGCCTCCTGGAAGCAGCTGCTAGGAAAACAACTAGAAAGGTATTATTATGTAGGTGAGTATTTATGGGCTTATTAATGTATGGCTGACCATTGTGGGAATTTTGATTAGATAGGGATGGGCTAGCTCATCCCTTGTTCTTTATACAGCTAAATAACACATTTAATGCCAAAGTCATTGTAAACCATTCAATACATTCTAAAAGCAAGCACCTCAGCAAAACGTTTGCATTAATAGACAGCTATGAGTACTCAAATGTATAATACACAGTTTTCCAAAAGATTCTAATTAGAGAAAATTCTTGTTTTTAAAAAGATACCGGGAGAGACAACTGTACTGTAACCTAACAATCTCCCCCCCCCCTTAAAAAAAACAACCTGAACTATGTTACATCTCTATGAGCCACGGTGGCGCAGTGGTTAGAGTGCAGTACTGCAGACTACCTCAGCTGACTGCTAGCTGCAGTTCAGCGGTTCTAATCTCACCGGCTCAAAGTTGACTCAGCTTTCCATCCTTCCGAGGTGGGTAAAATGAGGACCCAGATTGTTGGGGGCAATATGCTGACTGTGTAAAACCCCTTAGAGAGGGCTGTAAAATCACTGTGAAGCGGTATATAAATCTAAGTACTATTGCTATCTCAAATAAAACCCTGCTTTGCATGTCGAGTTAATAGATAAACAGACAGCATTTTTAGATACACGATCAGAAGTCATTCCACATGTATTTATTCATAGGGGAGACTCAGAAATAAAAATACTATTTGCAAATATTTTTACAACTGGGTAGATGTAGGAGAAGAGTAGACAGAGCTCAGGGATGGATTTAAACGTCATCTATTTACAGTCCTTGTGTTGCCAAGTCCAGGCTCAGCCTGAATTCCATCTAGCACCAATTTAGTTCGTTAAGACTCTTGGGACTAGCTTGAGTAATAAGTCTTACTGAACTACAACTTAATCTATAGTCCTGATCTTTTGCTTTTGATATTAAATGGGACCGTGACCCGACAAATGCGCACATGATAAAAGCGCGCCGACAAAACCGCAACGTCATAAACGAGCCCACAACGCGCCGACAAAACCGCGCCCACAAAGGGTGATTTAAGTTAAGGTAAGGGTTAGGTTCAGGGTTAGGGTTATTAGATAGTTATTACTTGTTTGTTGAAGGCGCGTTGTTATTGGCGCGCTTCTGCACGCATTCGTCGGCGCGATTTCAACCTCGTGGTTTTCTTGCCGCGGTTTCATCGGCGCACTTTTGTCGAGCGCAACATTTGTCAGTGAACCAAATGGGACATTTGACTGTATTACATATTCTTATTATTTAGGGCTCACTCATTTTATGGCCCGCAGGCTACATCCAGCCCTTTGGTTGCCCCTGTCTGGCCTGCAGTGGCAAGTGGCAGATGGAGTGGTGGGGAGGCAGTGGTAGCAGAGTGCTGGCAGCAGGGGAGGGGGGGGCGGGCGAGTGGCAGCAGGAATATCTTTCCCAATTACACATGTGGCCCCTTTGGAAAATTAATTGCCTGCCTGATCTATAATATAGAAGAGGTAAACTACAAGTAGAAGAAATAAAGAGTGTAGCCTTCCTGAGGTCACAGAAGTTTACCTACCATCAACTGCAGCTTGACCAACAATCAAACATTGTAATTCAGTGAAATAACGAATAACGAATGAATGAATGAATGAAACAGTGAATAATGAAAAATAGTAATTCAGTCACGGGTTCCCTGTTTCCCTTGAATTAATGTGCATTCATATAGTCATCATCCACTATATGCTACTGTAGATTACTCTGCTGTACTTGTTGATTCTGCTTACAAGGAATGTAGGAATTGATTAATAAACACCTCTCCGATTTCAACACATTTATTTAGTGGACATAAGGTAGTAAGCTACGAAGATCTCTAAGGTTTTCAGCCACTTACACTACTGACTTGAGGTACTTATTATGGGTTATTCATTCCAAAGATAGAACATAGGTTAGTCCAGTGTTTCTCAACCTTGGCAACTTGAAGATGTCTGGACTTCAACTCCCAGAATTCCCCAGCCAGCGAATGCTGGGAGTTGAAGTCCAGACATCTTCAAGTTGCCAAGGTTGAGAAACACTGGGTTAGTCTATTTCTTCTATCATGAATAAGATAATTATTCTGGGAACTCCCTATGCCTTAAAGACATTGACTGAAGGATGCAAATCCCATTAGTTTCAGAAAATATACAGCTGGGAACTTTTACATGTCTCCCTCAAAATAAGTCTGTATTTCTACCTTCTGGGTGCTATATAATTTAGGATTTCCTTTTCTTTAACAAACAAGCTTCAGATTATCTATGAAATTATTTGCCAAATGCTTTAGTTTTACGACTAGAAACTATTACATCACATTTCGTCTGCAACATCTGATAGGATAGAAACACTTCATTTACTCTAAGTGTGTAGTGGAGGAGGAGGAGGAGGAGAGGAGTATTGTTAAAAGTGAAAGCAGAAACTTACCTGCTTATCATTAACTGAAAATGTCTCAATTTCTTTCTTGGCCTCCAAAAGACGCTTCTGGAATTGAATAAGCACATCTTAGACTTGCAACTAAAGTATTATGTTGAAGTATAGCATTATTTAAATTTATATATTTTAAATTATTTTTAAAATTACCACCTAGCATATAACCCATCTGTATAAATAATGCATTGCAAGTTCTATAACATGCAAGTAACTTTTTCAGCCAATTAGGGCTAAATCAACCATTTAACTCCATTTTCAGAAGTTTGACTTGAATTAGGTCTATATTCATGTACAATACAAGCCCTTCAATGTATATTCAGAAGTTTCATTGTGTTCCATGGAACTTATTAAGATGTAAAAGTTTACAGTAGGGCAACCTTTCTTCTTGAGATCTCTACTTCCCAAGAAGCAAACAATCATTATCATAAGGCGTCCACATGACATATGTCATTCCAAATGGCAACAGAAAAGTAACAGAAATGCAGGAAATGGTAATTGGCCCTTTAATTAAGAGTCATTATATTATAACTCAACCACATGTTCACGTTAAGAAGCATCTTCAGGATGGGGCAATGGACTTTTCAGAAGTCATGGTATGCTCTCAGCACCTCTTCAACTCAAAGGTTTTCCTGGGCTAGAGGCTACCTTCTGAGTCCAGAAAGAGATGCAGCTTCTTTAAGCAATGCCAAATAGTGAGATGTACTGCACATCAGTGGTGGGATTCAAACTTTTTTTTACTACGGGTTCTGTGGGCGTGGCTTGGTGGGTGTGGCAGAGGAAGCATACTGCAAAATCTCCATTTCCTCCCAATCAGCTGGGACTCGGGAGGCGGAGAATAGATGGGGGAGGAGCCAGTCGGAGGCGTTATTTACCAGTTTTCCGAACTACTCACAATTCCCGCTACCGGTTCTCCAGAACTGGTCAGAACCTGCTGAATACCACCTCTGTTGCACATCCCTACTTTATTAGTCTGTAAACAGCACAATGTCACCAACACATATTGGAATTCTAGCCAATATAATTCTAGCCAATTATATGACTTTAAAAAAGTAATATAATATTGTAGCATCAGATACACACCAGTGCAAACAAAATCATTTTTGTATTTTATTTTAACATTTTTAACTTGAAAATTAATATTTCATGTTCAGCTCTTAAACGGTTATATTTATTTGTGCTTTTGTATTGTCGCTTGTGCCATTATTAATGTTTTTAATTAAAGTTCATGTCTGCTTCTTTGATTCAATCATAAAAAGCTGGAGGTTACAAATTCCAAAATTAGAATTAAAAAGGTTTTTAATATATAATGCACAGTAAATAGCTGCATAGCACCAAACAATAATGTTTTCAAACCCACAAAACAACATAAATAGATATGGAGCATCCATAATTGTTTCTTTAGTGAAAGAGAACACAACTTCTGTCCAAAATCGTGGAGCTTGATGTGGGAGCACTAAACATCTGAGACAGAGGTGGGTTCCTACCAATTCGCACCTATTTGGTAGAACCGGTTCGTCAAATCTACCGAACTGGTTAGAAGAGGTTCCACCAGTGGACCCGGAAAGCAGGCCACACCTACAGAAGAGGTTCCAAATTTTTTTGAAACCCACCACTGGTCCTTGGATATGATTATTCTGCACTATCATGCTCCTATTTATAAAACTCAGGGCCTCTGTGAAAGGTAAGGATGACTACCGCGTTTGTGGTGCAATCAGAACATTGCGTGTGTTGAAGTTGTTTTAACACAAACCAAAGATGCCTTTTAAAAAACAAGTTTACATCATATTCTTATGCATGCCAGTGCTGTGTGTGAGGTCATTTAAGGTGGTTCTGACAAGTGTCGTCGGCATCTTCATATCCGGTCACATGGGCGGCAAGCCACTCCCATCTGGTCACATGGGCGGCAAGCCACTCCAACAAAGGGAGGCCACACCCACAGAGTAGGTTCGAACAATTTTTGAAACCCACCACTGATCTGAGAGCTCCAGCTTCTTCCTACACTTTTATTTCTGGCTGCTAATGAAAAGTAACAATGCCTCTAGTGACAATTGCAGCAAGATCAGCTGATATGAGTCCTAGGCAGCTTTTGTGGAAGAGCTAGCCAAAAGGGAGCATTGCCCTGACAACTTCACCTGAGCTTGCTTCTGAGGCCTATTTCTGCGAATGTATTAGCTGCCTTGATGTTGACTGTTATGAGGATATGACAACTACATAAAACTGTTTTGGAAATAGCATTTAGAAAGAAAGAGTTTAACCACTGTCCAGAACCATTACAAAAATCAGATTCGCCGCTAAGTTCTTCTATTCTTTGATTTAAATTAGTTTTTAGATTTTATAGGCAGTCCGTTGTTTTTAACAATAAAAGTTTCTCACCAGCTAGAAACACTTTCTCTTTCCACATCGTTCCGTGTCAGTCTTGACAGACTGGAATTTTTATTACCAGCAGAAGACTTTTCCTTGCTTCTCTCGAAGATTTTGCGATATCCCCGAGATCAGCAAGATGTAATCTTCCTGTTCACCATCTCTTCGGGATGATTTAGGTCCGTTGGGAACCCCCAGCAATAAAAGTGTCGACTGCGGTCTCAGAGCTTTGAGATCGCACATCGTCTCGTCACGGCTTTGGCCGTGTTGAAAGGGGAGATACTATCTACGGCCTTGGAACTGGTCGCAATGTTTCTTGATGACTAAACTATACAGAGACTAGATCAGGAATGTCAAATTATATCTGACCCGCATAGCCGCCCTGGAAACAGCAAAAGAAAGGCCCGCGAAACAGCAAAGTGCCTCTGCCAGCAAAAATGGAGCTCAGGAGGTCCACATAATGTCACTTCATGTTTTGCAGCACCTTGAATGTGAAATTCTGTTTAGTATAGAAATGCTTCTACAGCAGTAACCATTTCACCCATAAGCCTTGTAGGGTTACAGTGAAAAATTGCAGTAGGGACTTGCTGAATTCCACCAATAAAGACTTGCCCATTTCCATATGCAAAATAGAAGTTTGACAGTAGACATATAGCCCATATAGTCACTGTTGTTTAATAACCCGTAATTAGGTTACACCACGACCATTACTAAGTAAACAAACTTAAAAAATGTACCTCGTTTCTTGCAATCAGTGTTACGAAAGCACCCTGCTTGAAGCATTCAATAGCAATGCTTTTCCCAATGCCACTGGAACCACCAGTTACCTTTAAGTAAAGAAGATATTGATTAAAGTCATGAAGTTGGTAATCTCTCATTGTACAGTTCTTGGAAATAAGAACTCCAAGTAGGAGCCCCACACTTGCATGCACCAGCATTTTCCTTTCATATACAATGGGTCATTCCTGGTCCATGGCTAATACTATGAAGATGGTAAACAATAATATAAATGCTTTCAGGTTGCCTACGTGGATAATCAAGTTCATTTTAAACTTAACTATTTAATACATTTGTGCATTCCAATCTACTACTTATCTACATCCTAATCTACTATTCTGTTTATAAGTCATGATACGATATAATTGGGGTATATTTGCACATAATTGCGTTGAGGCATTTCTCTGTAACTGTACTATTAAAGAAAAATTACAGATAGCTAGGCAGACTGACATAAAGTTATCTGGCCACAAATTAGGAATCTAAATAAAAATTCACAAAATAAACAAGTGCAAGGAATAATAAAGGGAAAATTATAAAGTATGACTTTCAACCTTCTCTTCAACACATAATAACAAACCTATGATCTTCTCTCCCTCTTAACTCTCCCAGAAAGCCCTTCAATCCCTTAGTGATAAGACCTTGATTTACAACCACAATTGAGCCCAAAATTTCTGTTGCGAAGGGAGACAGTTGTTAAGTGAGTTCTGCCCATTTTATAACCTTTCTTGCCACAGTTAAAGTGAACGACTGCAGTTATTAAGTTAGTAACACAGTTGTTAATTGAATTGGTTTACATAATCCAAGACACTACAAACATCAAGAATATGAACCAGTTTCTAAGCATACAAATTTTGATCACAGAATCATGAGGATGCTGCAACGGTCATAAGTGTGAAAAACAGCCCTCAGTCACTTTTTCAGTGTGCCCTTGTAAATTTGGTCACTAAACAAATGCTTGTAAATCGGAGACTACCTGTATTTCACACGTTTCTATTATAAAATTCATAAAACATCATTTGACATTTTCTTCGTTTAACAAAAAGTCCATTAAAGTTTTTTAGTGTTTAAAAAAACACTTGTTTTCTCCCTGATATGTGGACCTGGTCAATCTCTCAGTAGGTCCAGCATGGCGTCTTCCAATGATACCGTCCCTTCTCCATCAGGGCTCCATTCACCATCGCAACCTGTCCTGGCTCTGCCTGACCGCATGAAGGCTGAGCGGGCGGTCTTGAGGGCAGCTAACCTTTGTGAGAATGTAATTCAGGCTATTCAGGCTTCTCGCCACCCAGCCACTAACAGAATCTACGAATCAACGTGGCAGACTTTCATTACTTGGTACCTTGCTCGAGATGCCAACCCCCTGGAAGCTTCATTTTGAATCTCCTGTACCTAATGAATTGATTTAGAAATTTGAGATTTAGGATTGTTCTCCAGCCCCCTGAAGACTTCGGCATGATAAAGAGACGCGAGTAAAACCCCAGGACAGGTTGAATGGCCCGAATGTGGAGTAGATGATGGGTGGCCTGCTGTACGAGGAGCGTCTTGTGAGGATCCCTGGAGATTGTAGGTGTCTTTGTAGCTCTTCTGGGTTTTGTGATAGGAGAACATTATATGCAAAACTTAAGTGATTTAAATATTTCTATTTAAATATTTAAAATGGATTTTTATTCCATCTTTTGCCCAGCCTAGTTTGCGAAGTACTTCTTCAAGGCAGGCTGAGAAAAGGATAGGTGATATTAGTAGGAAGAAATGATGGTGGACATCAAACATAGATGTTGTACATTTATTACCAAATGATGAATATTGGTTTTGGGGAATATGATGAGCATTCAGTACCAAATCTAAATAATCCCTTAGGCTCCTTGATGTTCTAAGCTTAAAGAAAGTTTGAAGAGATAACTATGAAAACAGTTCTGAAAATCTGCCTCCATGTCAGAAGATGTTTCCTATAAAACTCTACGTATATTTGGGCCTGTAAAAGAGAAGGATAAAGAGAGGGAAAAAAAACCAAAGCTGGTAGAAGAAAGTTATTATATTTGTTTAAATTTTTGCCTTTATCTTTTTTAAAAACACACTACGTTCCAAAGGAAAAAAAATAAATGTAATTCATGAATGTCACAATTTCTCTCAGAATAAAATGCTAAAGTAATAGATTTCAGGATAAAACTTCCTGAAACTTACTCCTAATATTGTAAAATGATTTTAGAAGTAAATCAGTATTCTTTGATTGTTCTAAAGGGATAGGAAACAGTGGTTTTTAAATGTACTCAGTCAACAATAGTTGAAGCTGAAATATCTTTTAAATTCATATGTTAACACTTTATCAATCAAAATATGGGTTCTTAAGATAGTATTTTTGGTTCAAGATAGGTTCAAGTCTATTAATATAATAGCTTACTAACTATAAATAAATATTCTAAAAGTAGGAAACAACTGGATGTTTTTCTTCCTATGGCATGCCTATCTTCCTGCTGACATGCATCCTCTCTCTGAGACTGTTTTTGAATATATACTGTATGCTTGAAAACAATATTATATTCTCAAACCAATTAAAAATACCTATACAGACTAACCGCACCCCCTACTTTGTAAGCAATATTGCACTATTTTAAATGGCGTCTATTTAAATGTTATATGCATGGTTATCGTAAGTTAATTTTTTAAAATTCTAATGTCATTATGTGCCTTTAATAATCCATTTTCAAGTATTATTACTTTGAACTGCTGCCGCTGATTAATTTTGCTATTGCCAAGAATGGAAAGAGGCTGTAAAGGCTACATTTTTCCCCCATTAAAATCTTAACCACTAGAGTTTTCTGAAACCCTGCAATCTGTCTTAATTTATTTGTTGATGAGCATTTACAATTTTACGTCACTTCTATATTAAAGTTTTGAAACAGATGCTGAGGTCAGCATTCCAAGTAATGTAGCCATAGAAAGGAGAACTGTGAGGCAGGCAAGTTCCTCAAAAAACAGTTTTATTGGAAACATCCTATTGGCACAACTAGTGAAAGCCGACTCTAAAATTCCTGCAGCTTTCATCTAATTAAAAAGTAAAAGTTTCCCCTTTTAGCAATAGCAATAGCAGTTGGACTTATATACCGCTTCATAGGGCTTTCAGCCCTCTCTAAGCGGTTTACAGAGTCGGCATATTGCCCCCAACAACAATCTGGGTCCTCATTTTACCCACCTCGGAAGGATGGAAGGCTGAGTCAACCCTGAGCCGGTGAGATTTGAACAGCCGAACTGCAGTCAGCTGAAGTAGCTTGCAGTGCTGCACTCTAACCACTGCGCCACCTCGGCTCTCTATTTTTGTGAATGCCCCAACACTGGAAGGCTTTAAGATGATGTTGGATAGCCATTTGTCTGGAAGGTGTAGGGTTTCCTGCCTAGGGCAGGGGGTTGGACTAGAAGACCTCTAAGGTCCCTTCCAACTTTGCTATTGTATTGTATTGTATATGTGGTTGTAAAAATTATTCTGCTACACTGGTATTTTATTAAATAATATATTAATACACCATTTGGTTCAGAATACTTTTTTCCTTGTTTTCCTCCTCTAAAATTTAGGTGCGTCTTATAGTCCGGTACGTCTTATACTCTGAAAAATATGGTAAATTGGAAAAGGTTGCATTTTTGTACTTGTCAACTATGATGCAAAAAATGACTAGTTTTCTGAAAATAGTTTTTAAATTAAAATTAAGATAAAATAAACAAGGTGACAACTTTAAAAAAAAACAATGGCACGTGTATTAAAACTAAAGGGAAAAAAACCACAGTTATAACATGGCAAAAAAGCATCTTTCTATAATGCCACAGAAATATAAACTCTCAATATCAAACTATCAAGTTAGGCAACCGGTTGTAAGTTGAGAATTACCTGTATGCTAGGAAACGCTAAACTCTCTGTGATAAGGAGAGAACATTACATAGGTTGCCTGGAGCTCCATAATAAAGACTGAGATATAAAAATGATAATAAGCAAAAATATCTGGGATTCCTTGGTACTCTCTTTGATTACTTGTTTTCTTGCAGACATTTCATTATCCAAAGTAGGTAACAATGCTGGTCTAATAAAACTTCTGTTGGGTATCAATCCATTATGCAATAATAATAGAATAACAGAATTCTATTAAGCAATAAACAGAAGAGGAAAACTGGAATCCCATACAACAATAGATATATCCAGGAATCTGTACAAAATATGTACAGTTACCAAATTAAGAGAATTATCCTGTACCATACACCCTTTCCTGCCTACAGTCATTTCCCAAATTATCTTTTAAACAATCCAGTTCCAAGAAAGATCAATTTTGATCCTGGCTACAGAAACCTGCCCCAAAGGAATGTTCAGAGTTCAATGTTTTCTTTTTTCCAAGAATTGTTGTAAGGCAAACAGGCAGACATTCCTTGCCATTTTGCTATCTATAGAAAGAAATAATATCCCAAAGATTTAACAGATTTTGTTTGTTTGTTTGTTAAAATTATATGCTGCCCATCTCATTGAACTCTGGACGGCTTCAAACAGATTTAGTCACATACAATGAATGCAAATTAAGTCAAACCTGACAGCAAAACAATGACCACACATGCTTGATTCATAAAAACAACAACCAATTACACAACCAATTACACAAAGAAACAAATGAATACCACATCGCATAGTCTGGGTGCGTATTAACACAATAGTTTGGGAGATCAAATATTGTGCAAGTTGTCCTCGGCTTACAATTGTTCATTTAGCGACTGTTCTGAGTTACAACAGCACTGAAAAAAAATGACCTATGCCGCTTCTCACATTTATGACCATTTACTGTGACCCACAGTCAGGTGTTCAAAATTCAGGCGCTTGTAAGGTTGTAGAGCTCCAGAATGATGTGACCTCCATTTGCGACTTTCTCAGCCAGGTTCTGACAAGCAAAATCAATGGGGGGAAGCCAGATTCGCTTAATGACCACGTTATTCATTTAAGGACTAGAATGATTCATAACGGTGGCAAAAAAGTTAGTAAAAGAGGACATGACTTACTTAATAACTGTCTTCCTTAACAATGGTAACTTTGGGCTCAACTGTGGTCATAAGTGGAGGACTATCTCTATGTCAGAATGAAATCCCCGTGAAAAAAAATTCTATAAACATTTTGTAATCATATCTAAGATTAATATATCTTAGATATATAATAATATAATGTTTAAAGAACTTCATACTCAGACCAACTCTTAATGCCAATCTGATTTCATGGTATTCTCAGTATTTATATCATTTTATCATCTGACAATTTATGCTGTCAGCTAATTCTTGATCATACTGTACATCATTGTCACTGGTAATCACTAAGTTTTTTTCCTAAAGTTTGAAACAATTCTTTGATTTTTTACATTGACCATAATATTTTATATGCCTCCTTGATTTTGTTCAGCCCTTTGAAACTAAACAAGGAAATTGTGAATAGCATTGCTTTAAATCTTCTGCAGGGTTTGACTGCTGCAACTGAGTTCAATTTCCCTAAATAATTTCAGTTTATGCTGCTCCTACTTGGTCGAGTCTGGATTGGGACAATGGGGGGAAAGAGCAGTTATTTGAGATCCCAGCCAATTACTACTGGAAGGCCTCACTCAGTAGCTTGTCCGAGTCAGACAAGATGCGGCATCTGCATTCAGAGGAGATTGTGGCCATCTTATTCCAAACATAAAAACTGATAGACTGTTCTCAAGTTCTTTTGATGTGAGGTTGAGTTCTACATTACTGTATGCTTTCTCCTGCAAACTATATCCATTAGATGAGTGCAAAAGTATGTGTACATGTAATTTCTGCACTACACGCTTATTAATATACTGATGAAGTTGCAGGTTATAAGTTGGAGATGCAAATTAGTTTTTTAATTAAAAAGCACAGCAAAACCAAATGAACAAGACTCCAAGTTTCAGTATAAAACATGCTTGGTTTTCATGAGAACTTGACTTCAGTGAATATATTATATAAAAGTCTAGTAACCAAACTGAACTGCAACCTGAGGGTTTTCTCTTCTTTCTGCTCTTTGACTTTGTTTATCAAATAAACAAAGAAATTAAGTACCAAGTAAGCCAAACTACAACCTGGAGAATATTATTGAAGGAAACAGAGGCAAAGACTACATTCTATCATCTAATCTCCTATGGTGAGAATAAGACTTGGCACATCCACAGCTCAAATGGCATTATCGTTTAATAGTAAAGTTCTTAATAACGCAAGGAATGGGATTTGCATTGTGCTCACCACTGCCCTATATTACCCTACTTGTTTAAGTATATATACATTTTTAACAAAATGCCCAAAATCTGGTGAATTTTGACTAACTTGAAATGTTATTTTTTCTTTTGAGAAACATCTGTTTTTGCATAACATTATGCAATTTGAGAATTTGAATATGAGTTATTACCGCATGTGTTCATTCCTTGCCTTATTAAAAAAACTAACTTCTTTTGAGCAAATGGAATTTGGCGGTTGTTTGCTGTAAACTATCTGTTGTTTTAAGATAATCCTTATGTATACAAAACAAGAAAATCCAGTTTGATTCCGTCACGCCTCCTTAGAGAAATACTGGAGTGGGTGCCACCTTTAAGACTGTGTATGCCCATGTGGAATATAAAGTGATTTCAGATATTTACTATAAAAATATAGTAAAAGAATCTCTATTAATTGCGGCAAACCAATACAATAAGTATAAAGAACAGAATGTGAGAACAGAAATAAAATTATTGCAACGGGGGTCTTTTGCAAGGATTTACCTCATTTATACCCATTGCTGCAGCTTCTGACTTTTTTTTACCTATGTCTGAAAAACCAAAATTTGCAGGCACTTTGAAAACTTTTTCTCACCCTATTAGATGCACCTGCTCTGCTGTATATACTACGTTCACGTAAATAAAAGGCCTACACGTGCTGTTAAAATGTGAATAATACGGTTTTGCGCAGGTCCTTATTATCATGCATCCTTAGTATTCAATTTTCTCAAGTCTAGACATTTCACTTCTGTGATCTTTGCTTCCTCCAATCCAGACTTACATAAACATATCCAGGAAAGTGAGAAAAGCCCTTTATATACGAAGAACTGCCTACATTACCACAAGTATTTTGTTTTGTGTTGTTCAGATGCATACTGTAACCCGGAGAGTCTCCTTGATGGTGGCAGGGAAAAATTCAATAAATGAATAAATTAGTGTGTGGGAGGCAGATTCATGCCGAGGTCTGAATGCAAGTATTATTCCTCCTCACTTATATTAGGCTTTCAATTCATTTCAGCCTCTCAGAGAATTCTTGTATATGAAGTAGATTCTTCAACATAGTACCCTCTACCCTCCAGCATGTGCATCCACTTCTTTATGAAGCCAATTGTAGGGGTAATATTGTTTATAAGATCCCCCGAGGCCTTATTCAATAATAATAAAAAAGAAATAATGAAGAGGAAAATGGTAATTGTCTACTCAGGTCTGCAACATAAATTCACCCCAAGAATCAGGTTTGGCCTGAGGGGCAATTCACTTTCCTACATGCCAGTCCACAATCCTAAACTCTTAGGATGGTAAAACGGTCAAAAAGTGTACATACAGTTTAGACATATATTTTTTTATAGCCAAATTTAAAAGCAAAGTCATCTGAAGTCCCAACACCCACGGGACTAAATAAGGTTGACTTGTTTTAAAGTCTGTGTGACCCTGTATTTAAGATCACCAAGGGACATTCAAAATAAATACCGGACTAAGAAATTTCAATTAGCTTATGAATGAACAAGGAATGTTATAATTTATCTAAATTTAGTTTAATAAAAGGGGAGTTAAAGTACAAGAATATTAATATTTCCTAAACTATTTCATTTTTCTAAGAGAGGGGTGGGTGCTAATTTCCTACATCTGCAACAGGTTGACCATGGTGAGTTAGCCATGGTGAGTTCTCCCATTCTGATACCTGTCAAACAGTAGTTTTACCTGAACTCTAATCATATTGAAGAAGTTTCTCTCTTTGCAAAGTGTTTTAAAGCGTTGCCTGCTAATTTATATGCTTATATGTTTCATCGTTTTGTATTTAATGCAATTATTGCTTTCCTTCCTCTTTTACCACTTTGGGGTAAATTTATTGCTTTTAATATTTGTGACTTTTAATTGTAAATCACCCAGAGATGATCCAAAGGTGCTTTTTCAAGAGGCTTATGTTAGTATATGATTGTTAAATGTTTATACCCTGTATTTTGCTCTGGGAAACTGGGGAGAGGGGGGGGGGGATGGAGGGGAAATATTTGTAAAAACTTATTAAAACTCTTCAATTAAAAAAAAAGACCACCAAGGGTTCAACATTAAAATCTATACCGCTAAGAAATGTTTGGTTTAGGATTTGCAACTTGCACTTCCTCCACAAAAAAGCTTCTTTAATAATAATAATTATAATAAAAGCTCTTGCAATTCTGAGTATTTATTTATGGAAGCGAAACATTACAGGAGATAAAAGTGGGGACAGAGAATCAGCAAACCAACATTTAAAATCTATAATGCTAAGAAACGTTTGGTTTAGGATTTAACTTGCATTTCCTCCACAAAAAGCTTCTTTAATAATAATAATTATAAAAAGCTCTTGCAATTCTGAGTATTTACTTAGGGAAGGGAAACCCTGCAGAACATAAAAGCGGGGACTTTTCGAAAGTGGGAAGAGAGAGAATCAGCAAACCGACATTAAATATTAGATCCAATAATATAAATCTAATAAATCTAATAAACCAAAATCTATACCGCTAAGAAATATTGGGTTTAGGATTTGCAACTTGCGTTTCCTCCATAAAAAAGTTTCTTTAACAATAATAATAATAAAAAGCTCTTGTAATTCTGGGTTATTTATTTATGGAAGGGAAACCCTGCAGAACATAAAAGCGGGAAGAATCAGCAAAAGGCGTCCAACTAAAGTTCATTTCCTAATTGGTTCGCATTTTTTCCCATTCTCTTTTAAGGATGAATTAAAAGGAAACACCTCTTAGCTTCAGGCTAAAAAATAACAGGTCCTTCTTCACACCCTTTTATTTAACTCAACCCAAACCATTCCAGGAAATCATTTTTTGGGGGGAAGGCTGCATCCTGAAACCGATGCTTCCCCCCCCCCTAGGATCGCGCGCAAAAAACCCGCGCAGGCATCCTAACACGGTTAAGGCAGCCTGGGAAGGGCGGGGGAAGAGAAGCAGGAAGGCTGCATCCTGAAACCGATGCTTCCCCCCCCCCCTAGGATCGCGCGCAAAAACCCGCGCAGGCATCCTAACACGGTTAAGGCAGCCTGGGAAGGGCGGGGGAAGAGAAGCAGGAAGGCTGCATCCTGAAACCGATGCTCACCCCCCCCCCATAGGATCGCGGGCAAAAACCCGCGCAGGCATCCTAACACGGTTAAGGCAGCCTGGGAAGGGCGGGGGGGGGGGGAGAGAAGTGGGAAGGCTGCATCCTGAAACCGATGCTCACACACACACACCCCCCATAGGATTGCGCGCAAAAACCCGCGCAGGCATCCTGACACGGTTAAGGCAACCTGGGAAGGGCGGGGGAAGAGAAGCGGGAAGGCTGCATCCTGAAACCGATGCTCACCCCCCCCCCCATAGGATTGCGCGCAAAAACCCGCGCAGGCATCCTGACACGGTTAAGGCAGCCTGGGAAGGGCGGGGGGAAGAGAAGCGGGAAAAAGGAGCCCGAGGTTTAAAAATACCTGCCCGGCAGGACCGCGAAATGCCACCGTTTTCATCCCCACCACCGGCCTCCCCGGGTCCCCCCCAAAACGCTGCGATCCTCACCACCACGTGAGCCCCGGACAACGACAGCGGCTTGGGATGGCGGAGCGGCGACACTAAGTAGCGCAGCAGCAGCAGGAAGGCCGCGAGCAGAGCAGCCCCGGCGGCCGCCAGCAGGACCGCGCCCGGCATCGCGCCCCGAATATGCCGCGTCCGCCGAAAAAGAGCCGCTTCTTTTTCCCTCAGCCGCCCGCCGCGCCTCACAAGAGGGCCCCGTTTGGCCGAATGCCCCGCTTCAGCCAACCACGGCTGCTTTTTCAAGGAAACGAAAGAGGGGGGGGGCGGGAAGAAATACGAGAGCCGCTCTCTCATTGGGGGAGTAGAACCGAAAGGGGGGCGTGATTGGCTGTGTGGATTGTGGCCGGGGGGGGGGGCGGGAAGAAATACGAGAGCCGCTCTCTCACTGGGGGAGTAGACCGAAAGGGGGGCGTGATTGGCTGTGTGGATTGTGGCCCGGGGTGGGGGTGGGTGGGGTGGGAGGAATAGGAACGGAGCGCGGTGACGTATCCGCAACACGATTGGCCGCCCCCCTCGAGCCGTGAAGGAGAGCGGGCTTGTGAGTGGTCGGCGCGCGCGGGTGGGCGGGGAGGAGGACGGTGGCAGCGGAGAGCTCGCCGGCTGATGCTACCATTCCCTCCGGCGCCGGCGGAGGAGGAGGAGGGGGGAGAGGAGAAGCTGCAGCAGCAGCTGGAGGCAACGCTGTCACATTGCAAACAGGGCGACCGTATTTAATGCAATGATTGCTTTCCTTCTTTCCTCCTCCTTTACCACTTCGGGTGTAAATTTATTGCTTTTTAATATTTGTGACTTTTATTTATTTCATTTATTAATACAATTTATTAATTGCAAATCACCCAGAGATGATCCAAAAGGTGCTTTTTTTTCCCAAGAGGCAGCTGGACCTCCTCCTTTCTATGCTTGCAAAAATCATCCCTCCAGAACGGGATTAAATTCCCAAGCTCAAATATGCTCTTAGGGTCGTTTTGCCTTAAATGCCTCCACGAAATATTTTCCAAAGGTGCTACTCTCCACCCATCCACCCTTCCAGGCGGCCATTGGACTTTCTTGGTGTTTCTCTCTCTCTCTCTTTGTAGTCGTTTCACTTCTCATCCAAGAAGCTTCTTCAACTCTGACTGGGGATGGTGGGGGAAAATATTATTCCTTGCAGATAGCTGGTCGTTTGCATCATTTTTTAGAGGATTGTTGAAGCACTTTATCTCAGTTTCCTTTCGATTGCTGTTTCCCAGGAATGTATGTAATTGTTGTCAATGTTTTTTTTTTTTTAGGTTCAAAAGTTTTATTTCTTTTAAGACAAACATTTCATCATTCCTCAATCAGTAAGACATCGAAGTACAATTTTTGTATGTCAAAATAATTCTAGTTTACCACCAAATTCTTGTCTAGCCTAATATATACCCGTCCCTCCCTCCACCCTCCCCCCCAACCCCCCTCCTCCTCCCCCCCCCCGACTTCCCAGAACCCGTACACGGTATGGATTTCTAACAAACATTCTACATTGACCATTGTTGTCAATGTTAAAAGGGCCAGTATGCTAGAATGGTGAAGTATTTTCAATCAGTAGTAAGATATTTATCCAGATATTAGTTTCGAATTTATTGGCTCCGATTCACCGACAAATGCGTGCCCAACAAAACCGCCGTGACAAAACGAAAGCGCGTCGACAAATGTGCACCGACAAAAGCGCGCCATCGAAAACATGAAAACAATGGTAACAACTGTAACAACCCTAATCCTAACCTAAAAACCCTAATCGCGCTTTTGTCGGCGCGCTTTAGTGGGCGCGCTTTCGACTTCGCCATTTTGTTGCGGCGGTTTTGTCGGGCGCGCATTTGTCGGGTCACGATTGGCCCCTGCTTCCTGTTACTGCATTTGGAACACAGCATTTGGTCACCTGGAAGCTCCCTTTACCTGTCCCAGCTTTTGTCGTCCTAGCAGTTCGAACCAGGTAAAAATGCAAGTGGAAAAATAGGGACCGCCTTGGTAGGAAGGTAACAGCGTTCCCGTGAGCCTTCGGCATTGAGTCACGCGTCTTCAAACTCTTCGGCTTTGAAATGGAAATGAGCACCACCACCCCCTAGAGTCGGGAACGAGTAGCACATATGTGTGAGGGGAACCTTTACCTTAATTGAAGTTACGCGGTGGCTAAGACGCTGCGCTTGTCAATCAGAAAGGTCAGTTCAGTGGTTTGAATCCCTAGTACAGGTAACACGTAAAAATGCAAGTAGAAAAATAGGGACCACTTTGACGGGATATTTTTATAACAGTGTCTATGAAGATTCTCATTTAATCTAGGTGATGGTTGTCCCAAAAATGCTTTTTCAAGAGGCAACCAGAAGGTCCAGTTGCCTCTTGAAAAGCACCTTTTGGATCATCTCTGGGTCATTTACAATTAAAAGTCACAATATTAAAAGCAATAAATTTACCCCAAAGTGGTAAAAGAGGAAGGAAAGAAGGAAAGCAATAATTGCATTAAATACAAAACGATGAACATATAAGCATATAAATTAGCAGGCAACATTTTAAAACACTTTGCAAGGAGAGAAAACTTCTTCCATATGATGGAGGTACAGGTAAAACTACTGTTTGACAGGTATCAGAATGGGAGAACTCGCCATGGCTAACTCACCATGGTCAACTTGTTGCAGATGTAGGAAATTAGCACCCACCCCTCTCTTAGAAAATGAAATAGTTTAGGAAATATTAAAAGGACAAAATGTTTTACAGATGGCACCTGGCACCAAAAAAGGTTGGCTTAAAATCTTAACAAATACCTCCCCAAAATGTTGGAAATACAAATCAATACATGGAACATATTACCATTTATGGTGGACCTGTGAGGAGGCTAAAAGTTTTTGGAAAAGAATCAAAAATTGGCTGGAGGCAATAATGGGTTAAAATAGAATGGAAACCTGAAGTTTTTTTATTAGGAATTATGTCTGCGAAATACAAAAAAGAAATCCAGTATTTAATACTATAATTACGGCTGCAAGGATTGCCTTTGCCCAGAAATGGAAAAAACAAATTAACTCCAAGCGAAGATGAAATAATAGGAAAGGTTATGGGTTGTGCTGAAATGGACAAACTAACTAAAGAAATCCAGGGAAAAGAAGAACCAGAATTCTACCAGATAGGGGATAAATGGTTTAGGTGGATGGAGGGAAGAAACAAGAATCAATGAAGGAATATAACAAAACTCAAAAAGTAATAGTTATGAGTAAAATAAGAGGGTTAAGAATGGTGAAATCCAAATGAAACACAATAGAAGGGGAAATAATATAAGGTGAATGGTATCAATTGATGATTGCTATTAGAAAGAACAGGAAGTTCCTGTTCATATTGTATTGTATAAATGTGGTGTACGTCTAATTTTTGTGTGTGTGTTTTACAAGTTTGTTATAAAAATCTTAAAAAAAGTAAAAGGACAGAATATTCCCCCTAAAAAGGAGGGGGAAACTCAGCTCCCTCACCTTTGTCAATGGGCCATTAAGGCCTGAGCCAGTCTATTCTACATAACAAAGATCTATCTCCTTCAGGCAGAGCCATAATAGGAATCTCAAAGCCCTTTCATTACATCATCCCCCAGCAACAGCTCAACCAGGCTTGGGACTCAAAAGACAGTAAGCCTACAAAGTTAGCTAAGACCCCTTTCCCCCTGGGAGTCTGACCACCAATTAGAATACATGTCTTACGCAGGAACAGGAAGCTCCAAGGCAGGGCCCAAGAGAAGGTATAAAACTCAGACTCTCTCAGCATCTTTTCCCTTTTTTTCTTCAAGATCTTCAAGGCATGTGACCCCTTTTCCCCCCAGGACCTCAAACTACGTGGTCTCCATTAAATCCATTTTTTCCAAGCAGTCGCCATGTTTCCAGTGTCTCTTCCCCACTTGGAACCGAATCCAGAAGGACATTTCTTCCAACACAGCCAACTCACTGTGGAACAATTCAACAAATACAAAAGTTAAAACAATTTCAGTTGTTCAGGCCATGGGTTTTTTTGAAGAATATTAAAACCTGGGTGCACCCTATAAGGCTGAATAGCGGACAATCCAGGACAGCAACACATTTCATATATCTTATGATTAATCTGAGAGATTCAGATGAAGTAATTATCACCAATCTGGACAACTTTTAACAGGAGATTAATCCTCAACAGTGGTAACAGTTCTTTGTGTAAGAGTTGAAAATAGGGATGTGGATTGTCCTGATTTGGGGGTGGACTGGTGCAGTGGTGGGATTCAAATAATTTAACAACCGGTTCTCTGCCCTAATGACCATCTGGGTAGGAGGACTCAGTGGTCATGTGACTGGGTGGGTGTGGCCAACTCAAGGTCACTCAGGTCGATGGGCGCTTCGCCTTAGCTGTGACAATGGTAATAAGGGTTAACCAGAGGGGCAGTTTCTGTAAGCAGGCAATAAAGATTAGGCTAGAAACAACACCAGAATGTTTCCTTCCTGTTCCTTACAGGATTACCCTGTAAAGTGGAAGAAAACAAAAGGAGATTTCTTCCAACAACCGGTTCTCCGAACTACTTGGAAAGTTAACAACCGGTTCTCCCGAATAGGTGCGAACCGGCTGAATCCCACTGGTGGAACTAGAACCAAGATGTGAGGATGTAGAGAATAAGGGATTCACTGGATTCAGTACTAGGAATTGGGGTTCATGGCACATTTCATTAGGAAACCTGATCATGCAGTAAGTTTTAAAAACCCGCATCTAATGCTGACAAATTATTGTTAGTGTACCATTGTCTCTGTTACCCAATGACATCCCTGCTGAGATGGGTATAGTACTGAAGGACAGTCATTGTGAGGATTTAAACACAGTCCTTGACTTACAGCAATTCATTTAGTGACATTTAGTCAAAAAGTAAGTTATGATCATTGTGGCATCCCCATGATTAAAATTCAGACACTTGGCAACTCATTCATATTTACGACGGCTGCAGTGTCCCGGGGACATGTGATCATTTTGAAACTATCTGACAAAGTCCAATGGGGAAGCCAGATTTACTGACAACCATGTTACTAACTGAAGAGTTGCAGTGATTCACTTAACAACTGGGGCAAGAAGTTGTAAAGTAATAAACACTTAATAAACATCTCAATTTCGATCAACACCAGTTTGCTTATAGAAGCAACAGGTTGACAGGGACGCCATCACCACCGCTCTACCTATTGCACTGAGCCACCTTGAGAAATCTAGGAATTATGTCGGGATGCTTTTTATAGATATAGCTCGGCCTTTTAACACCCTCTTACCGGGAATTCTCAGGATTTATGGCATAAATGACTTTTCTCACCCCAATCTCATTCCCCAAAATGAAATCCTGCATTGCTGAAAATGACCAGCATAGCTTTTATTTCCAATTCCAATTTCACCTCCAAATACTGTAGAACGTAAAACTTATTAAAAAAATATAAATATGTTTATACATATAAATAATCATGCAACAGTCCAATGTATTTTTTGTTGTTTATTTGTCCCCTTATCTGGAAATATGATAAACATAAACCCGGGTAGTAGGAAGGGGCTAAGCGTGAATAGAATTCTGGTATAACTTTGTAACTTCTGGAAGGTAATTTGGGAGAATTAACCTCTAGGAGTCATTGAGCAAGAATGCTCACAACATGTTTTCAAAATTCCAAACGTGTTTACCAAGGCAAGAATGATATGGACTCATAGAGAGCATAGGCTTGTGAAACTGGATTTCTAGGCACATACCAGAATTACGTATTTCAATAAATATGGTAAGTGGTTGATATTTCAGCTAGATCAAAGCAAGTACAATTTAAGACATTTGGATTAATTCCAGCTTTTATTTATTTACAATACATGTATCCTATCTTTCCTCAACAGTAGCCGTGGTTTCCTCCCGAAAATATGTATTTGCAAGAACAGACCCCATATCTATGGCTCTAAGATAACTCACTGTGGGACAATCCAACACTGTATTGTTTCATTGTTATTTTTAATACCGGTGACCCCATTTTCATTGACATTATGGTAACTCTTGTATTTCTGCATTGACTTTATTATTTGCAAATTGCAAATGCCCAAACCTTTCTTGCCTTCCCACATAAAGGAGTTGCCCCCATTTTTTCCATGGTCCATTTCAGCAATGGAAACGTTTGCTAAGGTGCAGTTTTCTGAACCGTACATGATAGTATTCAAGCGTGTTAGCACCACAAATTGATGTTAAGGATAGAGATTCAAGACAAACTTGAGTATATCCACAAGTCCATTATCAGCCTCCCAAATAGGCCAGAATCAGACAGAAAAACAAGAGGAGCCAAATTCTACTTTATTGTAGAGCGACATTAGCAGAATCTTGCAAGTCTGAAAATACAAATATTATATTGTCTTTTGTCACCTGAAAAGCTTGGGTGGATTCTTGTTTCTTCTCTTTTTGTTATTAAGCTGTGGACTTTCCCTCCATCTCTTTGTTCCCTAGCAACATCTCTTCCCCTCCCCATTCCCACACACCACTCCAGTTGTCTTCACACAACCATACAAGTGACTTTCTCCCAGGACGTTTTGATAAACTTCTCAGTCTAACTTATGGCCCCTGATTTCCGGGCAGCCTGCCATCAACATACTTAACCATCTAAATGGTTTCCATCTCTTTTTCGGTACTTTCTTACCTAAATTCCACAATGTGAAAATAAGCTTATTTGGGAGGAAGACCAGAGGTACAGTTAGTCCTCAGCTTACAACCATTTGTTCAACGTTCAAAGTTAGCCCAGCACTGAAAAAACAGACACACCACCAGTTCCCAAACTTCTGGCCATTGCACCTTGTAGTCATGTGCTCACAATCCAGGTGATTGTGTTACTTAACTCATGAATTCTGCATTGCAGAGCATTGAGGACAGGAAATCTAAAATCCCACTGCAGGAAAGATCTCAAATTGCTCCAGTATCACTCACACCTGAAGTATCTTACTGCCCACATTAAGTTGGGCTTCCCCAACTCATGTCTAACCTTTCCTGGGCCTCCCACATTCTTAATTTGTTAACAGCTCCATGTCCTGTGGTTGTGATCGGTCAGTTGGGATTGCCATCACTGAGAAGCTAAACCAATTTTGTTGTATATGTGATGTACAATGACAATAAAGGCTGTTATTATTATGACTGTATCAATAGGTAGTTAAATTCTTAAGCCACACACCCTCAATTCTAAAATTGTGTTCAATATTAATCAGAACACTAGCTAGGCATTGTGCACTTCGCTGATGCTAAAATATAGTTCCTATCATGTGGCAAAAGGGCCCACATTAAAACTACCAAGCTACCAGAAACTGCAAGTTTGAACAGAGGAATGATGGAATGTTGCCTTGTCAAAATTTTCCAATTGTTTCTTCACCCATGGGGAAACAGGATGGGAGTCCTACATTTTGGAAGCTTCAAAATCCTCGGGTGGATGAAAAAACTAGTGCTACTCTTATTGGTACTAAGAATTTATAGCAATAACAATAGTAATAGCAGTTAGACTTATACCACTTCATAGGGCTTTCAGCCCTCTCTAAGCGGTTTACAGAGTCAGCATATTGCCCCCCAACAACAATCCGGGTCCTCATTTTACCCACCTCGGAAGGATGGAAGGCTGAGTCAACCTTGAGCCGGTGAGATTTGAACAGCCGAACTGCAGAACTGCACTCAGCTGAAGTAGCCTGCAGTGCTGCATTTAACCACTGCGCCACCTTGGCTCTCACTCTCATGGGTACAACTCTCACTTGGGAATCATTTGGCCGGGGAAAAAAATGCACTAAATTTTATCATAAATACATATTTAATACCAAATTTATTTTATTTTAGATCGAGAACTTTGGTGACCTACAGTTTCTATGGTAAAAGTGCTGAATGTTTAGTAAATATGCACATATAGCAGTACTGTAGTGAATCTTTTATGAAATTTTATAGCTGTTTTCAAGACCTTATATTTTCCAAAACAAATATATTGCAATAGGCACAGGAAGCAAGCTGTGAAAAATCGAAGGGAAATGGCAGGAATATAGATTAGGAAGAATCTGGTTGAAAATCCCACTCCACACGGAATTGACTGGGTGATTTGGGGCTAATCTTCTCTTTCAGCACAATCTACTTCACAGGGTCGTTCATGGGATATTATGAAATGTGATCCCTGCACTTTGGCTTGAGTTCCCAGAGAAAAGGAAGGTATAAAGGCAATAAATAAATGCATAAAACAGGATAGCAAACAGATCTGAGAAAACGACATGATGACAATGTACATGACTTTTAACAACTTGGACGTGTTCTCAAAAGTTCCTTTCTTGAGATTTCAAAGTATAATTTCCACAGTCATATTGAGCAAAATAGTCCGTATATTTAAAGTTATATATGATTCTAACATTAGAAATGTAAACTGAAGGCATCTTGCAACTTATTCCATCCAGCGACAAATTTCAACCATTCCTATGATTTCAGAAAGTACACAAAATACAGACATGAGAAGGAAATGAAACCGCTTAAGATGACCATATAGCACTTTACACAGACATTTGCAACACGTAAGCATCTACAAGATGCATTTCCGTAACAGAAATGCAATTTGTGTTACACAGATATTACAGCACTCAACTTATCTACAACCAGAATTCCAAGGCACAATTTCAGTGCTGTCATGGCTGCATTTGAACACAATTTGATACGATGAGAACAATGTCCTGGGATTTGCATATTTCCTGTCCCTCCCTCACAACCCTGGCCAAAATTTTGGAAGTTCCTGCTTCTTATTAACCAGAGGCTAATGTTTCTTGAATCTAAAATTCTGATTAATTCTTAACTCTGGCATATTTAATCAAGCAGCTTCATTATTCCATGGATTGAAGCTTGCTTATTTTAAAGCATGTCTAGGATTAATTATAATTGGTTGATTTTGGATGACAAGGTAGACTGCAGTTAAAAGTAATCCAGAAGCAAGAAACTTGCAACTGCACCTTCCGTTATATTATATGGAAGGAGGAAGACTTTAAGCCTGAGGTTCAGTGAAACTTTTTTTTAATGTGATGTCGAAACTGGCCGCTGTAATGTTTATAGATCACATTTAAGAATTTCTCTAAAATGCATACTTTTTAGCAAAAGGCCTTGGGAACAAAACATGCACTGTGCTTAATTTTTAATATAAGTTTATCTATTAAACTAACAATATAGATTTTCTTTCTAATTTTTTTTTAAAGGTAGATCTTGAAGAACAGCATCTGCCCTGAGCATCCTTGGGAAGTTCAGGCTGTTTAGCACGTTGTTCCAAGAACATCTTCTTCAAAATGAAGGTCAGTTCAGAAAATAGCTTCTGTCAAGCAACGGCTGGCTAAAAACGTGGATTTCCGATTTCTCCGTAGAATTTTAATAGAATATGTCCCTTGCTTGGTTTAAATCCCTACAGAGAATAAAGCAAGATGGAACTAGGCAGGAAGAGAAATGTCTCACACACTATTTACATTTCAAGTCTATTCTCTGGTGGGTTGCACAGTGAGTGTCTGTGAGTTAGTCAGAACAATGCTTGATGTTTTTAAGGCAATACCATATTGCAGAAATAATAATAATAATAAAAAAACAGAACTTCAATTCTGCACTCAGTTAAGTATTGACCTTCTCCCTTCTGAAACCCTAATTGATTGGAACATTTAAATCTTATGCATTACCACGTTCCAGATGATAATTCAAGAGAGAACATTTGTTTTTGCAAGCAAATTCACTGATTATAAAAACCAACACTTGACAACCAAATAGAATTCAGTTTTTAAAAAAAGTATTTTTAGACCAATAGGAGCTTATAAATATTTCTGACTAGGGGTAGCATATATTATTCTTACTGACAAATTCTCCAAAGGGGCTGTCAAATGTATATATATATATACCACATTTGTCCTTTTTTTTTTTGCCAAGTTCTATTATCGTGCTCGCAGTAAATGACATTTAATAGATATTTTTGGAAAGTGATATACATAAGCCCGAAGATCTTTGCAAGAGGCTCTTTAGTTCATATGCAAAAGAAGGAATGAGCAATCTATTTATTGGCAAACATAGAGGCAATAATGCCGAATCAAGAAATAATAGGATTAGAGAGCTGTTTGGATTAGCCTTCCTGTCCAAAATCTTCTGTGAACTTCTTTAGTTTTTCCAGGTCCTGCTCATTTACTGTTGGTTTCGTGTTGGCAAGTGACCTCAGCATGTCGGCCTGTGCATAAACGAAAGGAGAGTTAAGAGCTGCACATTTCTCCAACACATATTCACATAGATAGCACACACACCACAATTACGTGAGTGACAGCATGGGAGAAGGAAGCAAAAGAAGCTATAAAAAAAAACGAAGAAACCTGTAAAACTTCTAACCCTTTCCCTCCCAATCATTCAAATAATGACCACAAAATCAAAAATCTAGCAAACATTATTGGAAATTTAACAATACAAGATACCATGAAATATATCACATCTGCTTTATAGTACCAGTACAGGTAACCTCGACTTACAACTGTTCCTTTGAGTGACGGTTCGACCATTTTGAAGAGCCGAGGTGGCACAGTGGTTAAATGCAGCACTGCAGGCTACTTCAGCTGGAGTTCTGCAGTTCGGCTGTTCAAATCTCACCGGCTCAGGTTGACTCAGCCTTCCATCCTTCCGAGGTGGGTGAAATGAGGACCCAGATTGTTGTTGGGGGCGATATGCGGACTCTGTAAACCGCTTAGAGAGGGCTGAAAGCCCTATGAAGCGGTATATAAGTCTAACTGCTATTGCTATTGCTAGCACTGAAAAAAGTGACGCATGACTGTTTTTCACACTTAGCAGCCACTGCGCATCCCCATGGTCACGTGATCAAACTTTGTAATTGTAATTTTGTAATTTTAATAGATTTGTATGCTGCCCAATCCGAAGGACTCCGGGCGGCTTACATAAAAGCAATTAAAAAAAATATTAGAAAAGATTAAAACACAAGACAGAACGACTTAAAAACAGAAAACACAACATGCACTCAGTTGTAATGGGGCTGAAGTTCAGTCAAGATCAACAGCCCCAGGCCTGCCGGAAGAGCCAGGTCTTAACAGACTTCCGGAAGGCCGAGAGAGTGGGGAGGGTCCGGATCTCAGGGGGTAGGTCGTTCCAAAGGGCCGGGGCAGCAACAGAGAAGGCTCTCCCCGAGGAGCCGCCAGATGGCATTGCGTAGCCGACGGTACCGGAGAAGGCCCGCCCTGTGCGATCTTATTGGGCGCTGGGATGTATGTTGCAAGAGGCAGTCACGGAGATATCCAGGTCCTAGGCCATGTAGGGCTTTATAGGTAATAACCAGCACCTTGAAGCGTGTCTGGAGACTTCAGATGCTGGGCAGCTGGTTCATGTGTATGATGATTGCAGTGTCCCAGGGTCATGTGATCACCTTTTGCAACCTTCTGGCAAGCAAAATCAACGTGGAAGCCAGATTCACTTACTGTTGTGTGAGTGTTACTAACACACTGCAGTGATTCACTTAACAACTCTGGCAAGAAAGGTCACAAAATGGAGCAAAACTCAATTTAACAACTATCTTGCTTAGCCACGGAAATTTTAGACGGAACTATTTTCTGAAGTCGAAAACTAACCGTGTTACTAATATAACAACTGCAGTGATTCACTTAACAACTGTGGCAAGAAAGGTAGTAAAATAGGACAAAATTCACTTAACAAGTGTCTCACTTAGCAACAGAAATTTTGGGGTCAATGGTGGTCATACATCAAGGATTATCTGTTCTTAGAAGGAATGCATTGCTGTAAAATGATTTCATTGATTACAATTTAACAGCAGAGCCCTCTGCCTCTACTCAGAAGCAAGGTTTCCTTAAGTAGTTTATTTTCAAGTACTTACTTATATACAACCTAAACATTTCCAACCAGCGCTCACACTTCACAAGGCTTTAACTACTTTGTATGTTGCAGCCCAAAGGATTGTAGATTTCATTCTTCCTTAACTCAGAATTTTAAAAACACTCCGAACTGGAGAAAGGTTTCAAAATGCAAATTTATAGGAAAATAAAATAACGACGGGATAATTTCACTATGGATAGTTAATTCTATTGCAAACAAAGTTAAGTGAAGAAGTTACCACGTAAATTCTAGGGAGACTAGATAAACACACACACTCTTGGTGGCTTAAGTTGGCCTCTTAAAAGATGAAATCAAAATACATTGTAGTCAATGAAAAAAAGTATTTTCAAAAGCAAGAGAGAATGAGGGAAATAATAAGCAGATAAAGCTGCTGGCTGGGGGATTCTGGGAGTTGAAGTCCATAGGACTTAAAGTCACCAAGGTTGAGAAACACTGAGATAAAGGATCTCATTGGATTTAAGAGGGGCACAAAGAAGAGAAAAAAGCATGTCCCAATAAAGAAAACAAAAGAAAGGAAAAGAATGGTGCAAACAGGTAGCACGATGAAAGAAAGAAAGAAAGGAGTTTACAGGGGGAAAATATAATAAGAAAAACTAGTCTGAGGACACAAAAGGAAATCCTGAAGAGGGTACGACAAATAGTACAGAAAAAAAGTTATTAAAAAGATTGGGAAGAAAAGATATATAAACAGCAGAGAGGGAAAGGAGAAGTTCAGAGATTGGGATTTAAGATTCTTTAAACATAAATTGAAAGGAAAATAAACATTGGTAAATATGGGGGGGGGAGGAAGGTGGAGAATGTTTGTAAAGCATAGGCTATTGTGAACTTTAATTAACTGCAACACTGAAATGTAATATGTTTGTATGGTATAGAAAGGATTGCAAGCAAAAAGAATGAATGAATATGGTGCATGGAAAGCAGAAGGTCAAATAAAAATTGAAGAGGCTTCATGGCAAAAGGAATTGATATATATTGAATACTCAAAAATGTTTGTTAAGATGTATTGGTATACTTTGGATTACATTATATGTATGTTAAAAAAAACTTTTGGCAATAAAAGGTCTTTTTCATCATTGTTTAAAACAGCTTTCTTTTTCTGAACAAGTTTTGAAAAGAGAGGTGGTGGCCTTTGGTTGGTGAGATGATTGTTATGTGTCAATGAGGGAGGACATTTCACCTGCAGGTCTGCTGATTGAAAGGGAGACAAAGATATGTGACAGGTAGCTTAGGAACCCAAAGGTGATTCAAATCTGCAGCCTCTGCACAGAAATACAAAAATCCACTTTGAATATCTGGCCTTTTGAAAAGCGATGCTACTGGAACGAATGGCACACCTGGGAGATTAAATTATGCGCCTGTGAATGCTTCCAACCAGTATATTAAATTACATTACATTCTGTGTTTTGTAATTTAAAAAAACATCAAATAGCCCATCTTCTTGCTGTGGATCAGCAATACTTTTTCAGGCCTTTGAAACAGAAGGTAGATAAAGAGTTCAGAAAGTCTCTGTTGAGTCCTAAAGAAAGAACAGGTGGACGTGTTTGTACTGCTAATTTTGTACTCTGTATTTAAAGCTCTTGCTCCAAATTAAATGTTGCATATGCTTCTTTACTTGAATTCTCTATATCAGTGTTTCTCAACCTTGGCAACTTGAAGATATCCGGACTTCAACTCGCAGAATTCCCCAGCCAGCATTCGCTGGCTGGGGAATTCTGGGAATTGAAGTCCGGACATTTTCAAGTTGCCAAGGTTGAGAAACACTGCTCTATATGGTTTTTCTTTGGGGAAGGGTGTCTCTTCGAAACGGCTTTGGCCCTCGGCAATCACCGGAAGGTTTTTTGGCAGCATTTTCAAAAGACATTTCCTAGTGTCTTGCTCCTAGAGAGGGAGTGACTAGACCAGCGATGGTGAACCTTTTTTGGCTTGCGTGCCATAAGTGGGGGGGAGCGCAGAGGGGCTGTGTGCGGGCGTGCTGCACCCATAATGCAATGGGCGGCCCCCCAGTGCGCATGCACGCACTACAGGCACGGGCCCCCCCATTTTTGCATGCTTTTTTCACTCTCCCCAGGCTCCAGAGGCTTTATAGGAGCCTAGGGAGTGCGAAAACAGCCTCCCCACCCCTCCGGATGCCCTCCGGAGGCTTCAGGGACCTTCAGGAGGCTTCCCTGAAGCCTCCGGAGCAGTCAAAACAATCCTCTGAGCAAACTGGAAGTCACTTCCGGTTTACTCGGAGGGTCGTTTTGAGCGCTCCGAAGGCTTTAGGGACCTTCAGGAGGCTTCCCTGAAGCCTCCGGAGCAGTCAAAGCGACCCTTTGAGCAAACAAGAAGTCTGTTCCTGAACTTCCGGTTTCCCTGTAGGGCGCTTTTTTTGCGCTGGAGACTTCAGGGAAGCTCATGAGGGCCTCGGGGGGGGGGGGGGAGGACCTCCCCAGGCTCCTATAAAGCCTCTGGAGCCTGGGGAGGGCGAAAAATGGCTTTAAAAAAGGGTGAACTCAGCTGGCCAGCGGGTACATGCGTGCTGGCCAGCTGACAGGGCAACGGCTTGCGTGCTCTGACAAATGGCTCCGCGTGCCACCTGTGACACGCGTGCCATATGTTCGCCATCACTGGGTTAGACTAAGATATCCCACTGGTATTGTGCCCAAGCCAGGGCAAGTACTGATGATCTCCCAGTTCCTATCTTGGTGCCATGGTCTTAATAGATGCTTAATGTTCGTATATACAATGAGAACCATTATTTATCATTTCCATTAGGTTCCAGAAAATTTATTTGAAAGCTTAGTTATATTTTGGTTCACTGAAATCAAGTGGACATTAGATTGATCTATCTTAAAAGGACTACCTTTAAGTTGGAACATTATACTAAGTCATAATTGCTTAAGCATCGAGATAAATAACACACACACACATTAATTGGATGGATTCATGTAATATGTGAAGCAACTGGAACACAAATCGGATTTTGAACTAATACACTATATGAACTCAGCTTCGGTCTAGATTTAGTTCAATGTTTTGTAACATAAAATGCTTAAAACTATTTTTTTTTTAAAGTTGAAACTTTAAGTTTTCATATAGAAGGGGAAAAAAAATCCTAGCATTTCTCAAATCAGGCCACGATTTAAAAAAAAATCTTCTAAGTAGCATCTAAAGTTATAGTGTTTGTTTGCTTGTAGCAAGATTTAAACCCTAGAATTGGGTCAAGTTATTAAGAGAGCTGAGCTGTTTTGCTAGAGGGCAGCTCCTACTCACCCAACCTTTGCAAAAGGCAGGTCTCCTTTAATCAACAATGATGCCTAGAGAATTTGTGGGCAGCTGTTTAGCAACATTAGACCAGAAACTTGCTTTCTGCTTTTCTAGGGTACAGCCTATAGTCATGGTAGTTGCAAGTGTTCTTCCATCCAAGTATTAAACCACTTACAAGCCTGATAAAATCAGGCAAGTCTTGAGAGACCGCCTGCTGCCAATTACCTCCCACAGACCCATTAGATCTCACAGGGTTGGCCTCCTCCGGGTTCCATCTACCAGCCAATGCCATCTGGCTACTACCTGGGGGAGGGCCTTCTCTGTGGCCCTCTGAAATGAACTCCCCGCAGGGATTCGGACCCTCACCTCTCTCCAGGCCTTCCGAAAAGCCGTCAAAACCTGGCTTTGCCTGCAGGCCTGGGGGTGATGAGTTCCCTCCCTCTCGACTGGTATGGTTGTGCGACTGTTGCTTATTTTTATTATTTGTATTTCGTTTTATGTTCCCCTTTTTCCCCTTTTGAATTGTTCGCCGCCCTGAGTCCTCCCGGAGAAGGGCGGCATATAAATAATAAATTCCATTCCATTCCAAGTCCTGTCATCTACCGAAGCATAATGTTTTTGTAACTAAAATTGCAATAACACATTCCTTTTCCCGCTTTTGAGAGAGGCATACTATTACTTGCTTAGAAGTTGCCAAAGTATGACTGCAGGCCTTTGTAGAAGTCAAGAGGTCATATTGTAAATAACTTCAATTTCTGTTCAAGGAAATTATTCTTCCGTGTTAAGATGAATGAACAGATAATGATGCATTTTGATTTCATGACGGATACAATCATGTGAAAAAGCATGATTAGTCACTTGCGACTGGTCGCACAGTGACAATTTAAAGTTACAGTGGTCCCATCTGGGGATACTTATGACCTGTATTCAGTTACAATGGTGATGTGACTGAACGTTGGATTCTTGGAAACCAAGCTGCATTTATGACTGTTTACACAGTCCTATGACTATGTTTTATGATGGTTTTGCCAAAAATGAGTAATTACTTCCTGTTTTCAGTAAAATTGCACCCTAGCAAACTACTGGTTTGCTTAATGACTGCAGCATTTGCTTAATCACTAAAAAAAAGGCTGTAAAATCAAATTGGACAGATTAGTTATCTTGTTTACCACCGTCATGAATTATGACCGTGATGGTCAGGCTCCTTTACAGTCATAAATCGAGGATTACCAGTATAGCAACCCACTAAAATACTTGGTTTTGCATTTATGTTTATTTAGCTATACAACGGATTACAAAATATAAAAGGTACATAGCACTAACAAGACCTTCACAATGCTTTACATCTCTCTCTCTCTCCCTCTCTCTCTGTCTCTCTCTCTCTCTCCCTCCCTCTCTCTCTCTCTCTCTAAGCAGCTCACAGTCAGTATATTGCCCCCAACACTCTGGGTCCTCATTTTATCAACCTTGTAAGGCTGGAAGGCTGGGTCAACCTTGAACTGGTAAGCATTGAACTGCTGGCAGTCAGCAGAATTAGCCTGCAATACTGCATTCTAACCACTGCGCCACCAGAGCTCTTACATATTTATTATATCCTCTTTATTTATTGCTGTTCTTGAAATAATCAAATATCTGTACATATTTAAATATGTTGAAAAAGTAAAAAAAATCAGCGAGATATACTTCTTTTGCATATGACTTATGCATTTTTATCTATTTGAGAAAATTAAATCACTGCGTTCATACAACACATCAAGCCATAATTTAATTGGGATCCTAAAACTTTTTATGCCATAAGCCAAAGGTAGAAAATCTTTCATTGGCTGAGGGCTACATTTAACAAATATTTTCAACAGAAACTGAAAATTAGCTTGCAGATTGGATAATCTGCAAAGAGATTATTACAAATTCACATCACTGTGTTGAGTTGCTATGCAAGTAACCTAATTCTAAATAACAATGCAGTTATCTAACCTTTGGGTAAGAATCTTGAATTATTAATCTTCTTTGGCCTACGTTATTATATCCCATATTTCATATTCAATCTTTAGAAGCTTTATGATAGCAAAAATTCACGAATCATTTAAGTTTTAAGGTTAACTCGGAATTAAGAGAATTCTTAATTATTAACTATAATAATGCTTAATAATTTAACATTAAGCATAAATTACACTATACAATTAAAAAAACCTTATCTGGTACCATACCTGATTTGTGTAAAAAAAGATTTTCAGTTCAATTATTAGCATTTTCAAAGACTTGAATATATAGTGGTAAAGGTGTTGGCCTAGAAATAGACACTGATCGGACCTGGATACCTGAGAGACCGCTTCCTGCCAATTACCTCCCAAAGACCTATTAGATCCCACAGATTAGGCCTCCTCCAAATTCCATCTGCTGACCAATGTCGGCTGGCAACTCCTCGGGGGAGGGCCTTCTCTGTGGCTGCTCCGGCCCTCTGGAACGATTCCCCGTGGAGATCCGGACCCTTACCATCATTCCGGCCTTCCGCAAAGCAACTAAGACCTGGCTCTTCCGGCAGGCCTGGGGCTGCTGAAATTCCCAGCCCCATTCGAGGTTATGACTGTTGTATATTTTAAATTGTTTTGTCTTTTTGTTTTGAAAACCCCCCCCCTTCCCTCTCGGATTGTGCGACGCCCTGAGTCTCTCGGGAATAGGGCGGCATACAAATTAAATAAACCTTAACCTACTTTAGGCATGATAACTGAGTGACTCTGGGTCATTCATCCTCCCTCTCTCTCTCTCTCTCCATCCCTCCCCCCTCCCTCCCTCTCTCTCTCAGCTCAAATGTTGTTGTGGTAGGGAAACGGAGGCAGGATTATTAACTATGTTTACAGCCATGAGTTATAATTAAAATAATAGCAACAATGAACCCAGCTTCGAAGTTCTGTCTCTAGGGTGTTTGTGAGCTAAAATAGCAGCCATTAGGATTTATAGATTGATACAGAATGACAAATACACACAAACGTTTTGTGATTTTCAGATATAACAAAAAGAACATGCCCAACACAAGAGGGAGGAGCTCAGCCCGCGACGGGTGTATTGGGGTAGGCATGGGGTTCCATTTGTTCTGAGCTAGGCATGCTTTGCAGTCCGTAAGGATTTAGAACAGTGTTTCTCAACCTTGGCGACTTTAAGTCCTGTGAACTTCAACTCCCAGAATTCCCCAGCCAGCTATGCTGGCTGGGGGATTCTGGGAGTTGAAGTTCACAGGACTTAAAGTCGCCAAGGTTGAGAAACACTGATTTAGAAGATACTCGAGGTTTCTGAAAGTAGGCCCTGATTGAATCTGTGATCTTTCTTCTAAGATGCTGTAGCAGGCCAAAGTCAAAACATTCATAGTAAATAAACACTAACCATGCAAACAACAGGTTCCAGAAGTTTATCTCCTGGCACCTCCATCCATGTCATTTCGATGGCATTGGGCTCCCCTGGAGAACATGGGGTGAAGAGATCTACTAGAACATTGGGATCGGATAGCGAGGGTCCTTTCACCTTTGAAAGAAACAAGAGTTTTGAGGTCAGGACTGAAAATATTTAGAGGCTTATACAATTACAAGGATTGGTCAGTTAACTGATACGGCATTTCATCTTTATCTAACCAGCTTTAACCCTGCTGCTAAAAAAGTTGAATATATAGAAATCTCCTTTGACAAAAATAGTAACTAAATGAATACAAAAATTACTTTTCATCTTTGCCTAAGCAGCTTTAACATTATTTCCAAAAAGATTAAATATATGAACTCTCTCTGACAAAAAACTAAACCCTATTCCAGAACAATTATTTACCAAGTTTGGAAACGTATTATGAAACTCATTAGATTTAATGAAAAAAATTACATTTGTCCTGATTAGTAAAACAACTAGAACACAGAATACTATTATACTATATATAACAACAACAACAACTACTACTATTACGCCAATTGTGTCATATGGGCTTCAAAATGAATTATATCCCTTTAATCCTGGAAAAAAGAAGGCTAGTACTGAAAAGCTTTCTTACATTTGGTTAAAAAAAAAAACAATAAACCTAGACTTATCACTTTTGGTTCCTCGCTGAATTTCTACTTTTATGAACAATTGAAAAATAAGAAATTTGCTTGGTGGAGAGACAATAGTCTATTTACTTTACGTTATTATTCATAGGGTAAGAGTAAGATCTTTTTAAGTCTTTTGCTACAGAAAATTCAGTCATTTTCAATATTCTGAAGTCAGCAGCACTGCAACAAGAAAAGTGAGGGAGACTGTCCAGAATTTCATTGAACTTGAAAATCTTCTAATTGATACCGAATATTTAATAGTGAACATTTAGCAGTTTCTGTTAGGTATAGTCTACTACATAAACTCAGTTGAACTGAAACAGTTAAGTCTTTTATATTAAATAGAAACAAAATGTGAATATAGCTACAGAGATGGAACAATTTCAGTGGGAAAATGACATCAAGAACACCTCAAATGTTATACTTAGAGAAAACTGGTACAATATGTTTTATTGGTGGTATATCATTCAAGTCATAATTGGAAAATGAGGAGCTCCCCCCCCCAAAAAAAAAACAACAACGCTGGAAATGGAAGAATCAGTTGGATATTTTTCCCACACTTGGGCTAGTAATATTGTAACGCTCAATATATTACAAATTAATTATTAAGAATGGAACATTCCACAAATGGATATTTTGATTAAACTTCAGTTTAAGCCCAGAGTAAATCAGGTATATATTAGTATCAGATGAGACCACAATATAACAATCTAAGAAACTTCTCTGCCATCTTTGTACTATTCCATTGTACATTGCCAAAGCTAATAAACACTAATATTTCTAAACCAAACATACCCCTTTAGTAGTAGTAAAAGAACGAAGGGGTAGTAGATGGAGAGATTGGGAAAGGCAGGGTGATATTTAACTCTCTCACTAGCATCTCCAACAGTTCCTCCCAAGAGATCTGGGATTTAGAAACAGGCCCTAATTCTTAAAACTGAAAAAAAAAAATTTTAAAAAAGGTTATAAAAGAAGTTGTAGGAAAACTTTAGGGGAAAAATTGGAGTTAATAATGAGCTAATTGTTGCTTTCATTCACCCTTCTGCTCCAAGAACAGAACTTATAGAGACTGAGTTTGCTTTCCACCACTAGCACTCCAAAATTAGACCGAGGTGAGCAAAACTTGAGTTCATGCTGCATTTCAGAGACATGGAATCAGAAAACAGGTCCCTTAGGCCAGTGTTTCTCAACCTTGGCGACTTTAAGTCCTGTGGACTTCAACCCAGAATCCCCAGCCAGCAGAGCTGGCTGGGGGAATTCTGGGAGTTGAAGTCCACGGGGCTTAAAGTCACCAAGGTTGAGAAACACTGCCTTAGGCAGTATTTTTTTTTTTATTCTTGGCAAGAAAAGAAAAGAAATCCAGCTACTCACTTTCTTAAAATGCGTCGCTGATTGAACTTTCCTAACTGGCTGCATTAGAGCATCACGCACTATGACGCTAACATCGGCCCCTGAATAGCCATCGGTTCGTTTTCCAAGTTCCCGATAATCTGATTCAGACAAGGTATTTTTAGTAGTGCCAAGATGAAGCTTAAACATTGAAGCTCTTGCGTGATTCAGGTAAGGGAATATAAATCCGCTTCTCAAACCTTTTTTTTAAAGAAAAACCACAAATATTAACACTTATCCAGGCCCATAATAAAAACATTTCAAATGCTGAACATGACGGTCGCGCTCCTCTATTAATCTAAATTAAACAAGTTATCAAAACAAGACAGCAAATAAAAAAACTAAATCTAAGGAGTCCCTTGAGGTATAACATTCCTGGATCAGCAACCAGAACTGGGGATAAGAATTAAGGCAGAATATTTCCAGTATTGCCAAGTTTGAGCTTCAGTCCTCGTTTTCTATTAGTCACTGCTTCCTTTTTCAAAACTAATGTTTTAATAGAGAAATTTGCCAGTTACATCCCTGCACTGTGGTGGCACAATGACTAGAATGCAGTATTGCAGGATCCATCTGTTTACTGCCAACTGCCAGCAGCTCGATTCTCATCAGCTGAAGGTTGACTCAGCTTTCCATCCTTCTGAGGTGGGTGAAATGAGAGCCCAGATTGTTGAGGACAATAGGCTGACTCATGTATTGTAGAGGGCATTCTCTATATAAGTGAGGGCTGGTTTATTATTCAATGTTATATGCCCCGGTTATGCACAGTAAACATGTGTGTATAGAATGGAATGGAAATAAAATTTTTAAATAAAAGACAATAGGCTGACTCTATAAACTGCTTAGAGAGGGCTGTAAAGCACTGTGAAGCAGCATATAAGTCAAAGTGGTATGCTATTTATTATAGGAATGTAACGTTATACTACCCTGGTGCCCTTTTTTGATATTGATAAATAACACCTCATTTATGCTGATGTCAAAAAAAATCTGTTTACATAAACAAGGAAATGCGTTAACTGTGATGTAAAATCAGTTTCCAGTCCATTCTGGCTCAAACCGTAAGAGAGAAGTCAATACCTCCTTCTTATAGCAGAATCTAGAACCCAAGGGATATTGTAGCTCCAAGAACCAAAATCCCTTCATTGTCTGTTCCAACTCCTAAAAAACAAATGAATTTAAAAAACGGCCCATTAGTAGAATGTATAGCAAAAAGGTTACGAAATAAATATACCATAAACTTTCAGCTCCACATATTATATTAAATACGTTGATGCATGTAGCTTCATTAAACACCATTGTATTTTATAGCCATTGCGTAATATACACTCATGCTTTAAAGCAGTGTTTTTCAACCACTGTGCCGTGGCACATAGTGTGCCGTGACATAGTGTAAGGTGTGCCGTGGGAAAATTACTTTATATAGTCAATATAGGCACAGAGTTAATTTTTTTTAACATTTTCTAATGGTGGTGTGCCTCGTGATTTTTTCATGAAAAAAGTGTGCCTTTGCACAAAAAAGGTTGAAAAACACTGCTTTAAAGTACTGCAATCAACTACTTTAATAATCTTACCTTGCATCTGAACCAAAAACTCTGTTTTAATTCTCCGAGCTGCCTCACTTTCATTTTCACTTCGGGAACCACACAAAGAATCGATTTCATCAATGAAGATAATTGAAGGTTTATTTTCTCTGGCAAGTTGGAATAGATTTTTCACCAGCCTAGGAAGCAATTTAAATTATATTAAAGAAAAGGCAGTGATGCAGCAAGACAATGTTAATGTAAAATGCATACCATGCATAAGGCGGCCTTCAAAGCTTCTGCAATTAATCTAGCTTTAGTTAAGATATCAGTCATTTCAGATAAAAATGACTTTCATTCAATTGCTTCATACACACTTTCACAAATTAAATGGTAAAGTCATAAATTCTTGGACAGCTTTTAATGATCACTAGAGCAAACATCCTTTCTGCAAAGGAGTTAGATAATTTGTGAAAAATAGTTGTTATAGGGATTGGATGGCCTTAAACATTTCTTAAATAAATAATTGTGAAGGACACGTTTTGGGGAATAATCCACAAGATAAATATTTAAGACTATCTTTCCTTCTGACTCGTTTATCTTTATTCTTTAATCACCTTAACATCATTTTATTCCCTTGTCATCTCTCGATTACATAAAAATTGCATGAAATTTACATTTAATTCATTCCCCTGTTTATCAAATATGGACAATGAGTGGTTGAGGGGACATGGAGCCCAGTAATTAAAAGCAAAAATGCTTATTTTGATGAAAATACTATGGAATGGTTTTTCTGAAAATAGTGCTGCTGAGAGCAGAAGATGATGGTATCTGCTCTTCCAGCAGAGAATAAAATTGTAACAATGGCTAGTTTTGACTCAAAATCTAGACAATGTTGGTCAGGCATTGAAAATTGCTGAGAGAAGTAGCACATTGTTTTACTGAATAGTGTAAGACGACAAAAAATATATCAGTTAATTTAGCTTTTCCAATCTGCATTCACCCCTCCCCCTCTTTCATTTTAAGATAAAATGCTATCTTAGATCCTAGCATTTTCCCATCAATGGGCATCATGAAAGATTCAAAACCATCAGATTATCTTTATACTGTACAGGCATATAAATATTTTATAAACTCGAGTTTTACTTCCCTCAGTAAGAAATTCAAGATTATAAATCTTTTTTTTCTTGTTCTTTACATATAGCTGTCACTGAATAATTCTAAAAAATAGTAACTATTATAAAATGGGTCTTGCTACTGTGAATGATATTTGTGATACATGACAGAACAATGGAGAATAATAGAATCAGTCCTCATAAGAATAAATTAACCAGAGATACACATAGTTTCTATTTCATAGGATTCTGACATAGATTGAATATAATAAATTGAGGTGGGGGAAGAAAGAAAGCTTCATGCCAGAATATTGCAATTTTACTCAGATATCAGTGGCAGCTTGCCTACCCTGCTCCACAGTGTAATTATTTCTAGATCGATTTTGAACATTTTAGAGTAAGCAACAGTTGGCTATTTAAGTTTATTTCTGGGGTCGAAGATTTCAAATGTTTAAATTGTTTGTTCGGTTACTACTCACTTTTCACTCTCTCCCAGCCATTTTGAGACAAGATCTGAAGATGACACAGAGAAGAATGTAGAATTGTTAGCTTCTGTTGCAACGGCTTTTGCCAAGTAGGATTTCCCGGTTCCTGGAGGTCCAAACAGAAGGATTCCTCTCCAGGGAGTTCGTTTCCCTAAAAATAAATGAGTGACATGATACATTGTGTTTTTGAAAATCTAGTAAATTGCATGCAAATTTAGCACACACAAAGCAATAGCAATAGCAGTTAGACTTATATACCGCTTTATAGGGCTTTCATCCCACTCTAAGCGGTTTACAGAGTCAGCATATCGCCCCCAAGAACAATCCGGGTCCTCATTTCACCCACCTCGGAAGGATGGAAGGCTGAGTCAACCTGAGCCGGTGAGATTTGAACAGCCGAACTGCAGTCAGCTGAAGTAGCCTGCAGTACTGCATTTAACCACTGCGCCACCTCAGCTCTTTTACAGTCACACACTTCTCAAAAATATTTAACAATAAAAAAAAAATCTCTTTTGCACCCCATTATTGCGCAGGCTTAATCTGGACAGCTTGGTCAGTATAGTGGCACTGTTATTTAATTCCAGGTCAGAACTTAATTGTAGAGAAGGAAGTTGAGCTGCATTGTGAATTGGATAAAGCTGATGTCACTTGGCTATGTCCTCACAGGAATTCTGCGCAGCACTCAACCCCGGTGAGATCATTGTGGGAGAGTTCCTGCAATCCATACAAACGTGACCATCCTTAACAGGATTTCTTTCTGTCCAAAGCTAACACCAGATAGAGACTCGTAGGGACAAAGTGGAGAAGCTACTTGTATTCCACAGACATGTCTTGGAAGTGGAATACAGAATCCCAAAACTTGGGGGATTAACATCGTATTAAAACACCCTCACCCTGGAACATTATGTCTTCATCACAATAATGAAATTGCCCCAATTGTCATTAGACCCACACTCTTAGCCATACTGACTAAAATACTGCAATTAATTATCTAATGTATTTCAATAGTACCAGATTGAGGTTGAGTTGTTTGTAACGTGAGTTTTGCCCCATTTATGACCTTTCTTGCCACAGTTGTTAAGTGAAACTGGCTTCCTCATTGACTTTGCTTGTCAGAAGGTTGCAGAAAGGGATCACATGATCCCACTGCAACCGTCATAAATATGAATCAGTTGCCAAGCATTTGAATATTCATCATATGAGCCAGTGGTGGGTTTCAAAAAATTTTGAACCTACTCTGTGAGTGTGGTCTCCTTTGTGGGAAGAGAGACGTGGAGTTGACCGAGTAGGCAGATGGGATGCTGGCCGTGACCTGGTAGGAGTGGCTTGCCGGCCATGTGTTCTCTCTCTCACACTTTTCCTTCCTCCTTCCTTCCTTCTTCCTTCCTTCCTTCCTTCCTTTTCCTTCCTTCCTCTCTCTGTGTGAGTCTGTCTGTCTGTCTGTCTGTGTGTGTGTGGGGGGGGCAGTGGTGGGTTTCAAAAATTTTTGGACCTCTTCTGTAGGTGTGGCCTGCTTTCTGGGTCCACTGGGGAACCTCTTCTAACCGGTTCGGTAGATTTGACGGACCGGTTCTACCGAACTGGTGAGAACTGGTAGGAACCCACCTCTGATATGAGCATGGGAATGCTGCAATGGTTGTGTGGAAAATGGTCATAAGTCACTTTTTTCACAAGTCACCGTTGTAACTTCGAATGGCACTAAATGAACTGTTGTAAATCAAGTATTACCAAGGATTAACTGTTACAAATCAAGGATTATTTATTTGTGTAATAAAATTACACAAATTTTATGTTGAGCAATCTTCTCTACAGTGAAACTGAAACCAGTTGAGTGTTTTTATGAACTTCTATTAACGAATAAGATTAATAGCTTTGTAGTTAGAATTCTTGGCAGAGTAAGGTTATATTTAGATGATGAAAAATATTATCACTTTTATTCTTCCCTTCAAGGAACACCAGCCAGTACCTATTGCCTCTGCTCAGCCCATTTATATCCAAATATAGTTAATTAAGCTGACTGGGAGATACTAATCTAGATGTTTCCAGCCTTAAGTCTCACTTCCCTGAGCTCTACGTTACATTAGTCCTACGTATTTGATGGAAGCTCCCGTATCCAACAAGTTCATCAGTAATAAAGGTACAAATCTTGGCCATTGGTGCAAGAATTAGCAGTGTCTATTCAAGCACGTGACTAGCATAAAGAACAAAACAAATATAGAACAAAAATGGAGATTTTTACTCCATTAACATAGCAATAAAATTCCACAGAGATATGTAACGTAAGTCAGCCAAAAACATCCAATCAGGTAACTCCATATACTCATATTCTTGCATTTAGCCATAACTATTATTGTTCCTTTGAGAACAGATTTCTCAACTATATTGCCGCACTTACACTGCGTCTATCTTTCTTATGAAAGCTAAATGACCTCAGTTGTACTCTCTATCTGAAAAAAACCTGAGGATTGGACCAAGAAGGCACTGATTGCATATTCACTTGCTTCTCACCTGTAAAAAGATGAGGAAATTTAATGGGCAATATTACTGCTTCTTTAAGGGCTTCCTTTGCTCCTTCTAGTCCAGCAACATCATTCCATTTGACGTTTGGTCGTTCCATGACAATGGCACCTGTAAAGCAAAAGACTATAGGTCAGGCCTGTCAAACTGGCGGTCCGTGGGCTAGACGCATCCTGTGCAGGCCACCCACCCTGGCTCTGCAAAGGGCAAAACGCTGTGAGACATCACGATACGTCACGTGACGCAATCGAGTTTGACACCCAGGAAGCTTCAACTGGTCCAGAATGCGGCTGCGCGGGTTATCATGGGGGCACCTAGGTGCTCCCATTTACACCCCTTTTAGGCGGCCTGCACTGGTTGCTGGTTGTCTTCCGGGTGCAATTCAAGGTACTAATTATGACCTTTAAAGCGCTCCATGGCTTAGGCCCAGGATACCTGCGAGACCACCTACTGCCACCGGTAGCCTCCCACCGTCCAGTGCGACCCCACAGAGTTGGCCTCCTCAGGGTGCCGTCAGCCAGACAGTGTCGGCTAGCGACCCCCAGGGGAGAGCCTTCTCTGTGGGAGCCCCTTCCCTCTGGAATGAGCTCCCCCCGGAGCTTCGTATAATCCCGACCTCCGGTCCTTCCGACGCGCCCTAAAAAGTTGGCTTTTCCAGCAAGCCAGCCTGGCCTGAACAAAACAAATCAAGTATTGATTACTGCTAATTTGAATTTGAATTCTTTTTTTCAAAAAATGTCACTGTCAATTTAAATTGGGTTTGGGATATCCTATTTAATTTCTTTTTAACTTTTGTATTGTGTGTTTCTTTTAATTGTTGTACGCCGCCCTGAGTCCTTGGGAGAAGGGCGGCATATAAATCTAATAAATCTCAAATCTCAATCTCTCATAGGTAATCACATTCCATACTATTATTCCTTATAAATTATCTCCTTTAGAGTAGAATCTGAAACAAAAACTTTTGACAATCAATAGGAGAATGCAACCAGAGCATATTATGGTTTACTTCAGACAAAAACAAGTGATCAAGTTATGGTCATTTCACTACTTGAAATACTATTCTAATCCAAAATAAATGCAAATTGCTACAATGCTATCACTAATTTCACTGAATGCTTGCCAAAATGTAAAGATCCTATGTTTTTTTCTGTAAATCTGAATTTTAACTTGATTACAATGAAGCAAAACACATTGGTTCGCCTCCCAAGAAGTAAACAGGGAAGATTTATTTCGTGCCCTTAGATTGCTGTGAAATCTGTAAGACAGCCCCCATGCCTTTTTATAT